>NC_084635.1:40750766-40830766 GCF_033978795.1 Nerophis ophidion | reverse complement strand
GTTCCGGGCGCTGAACGCTGGCAGCGTGAAGGCAGACTTGGACTGGAGGGACTTCCAGCAGAGACTGGACAGTCTGGAACCATTCATGGTGATGTTGACGCATGAAAGGACAAACAGTACACACTTTAAGCGGACCACTACGTTCACATTTAAGTTGACAGGGAAGTTGGAACTAAAGTTGACAATTAAGTTTACATCTAAGTTGACACTTAAGTTGAAAGTTGAACTAGAATTTAAGTTGAAAATTACCTTGAAATTTAAATTGACACTTAAATTTAAACTAGTTGACACTTAAGTTGAAACTTAACTTGAAATTGAAGTTGACAAGTTTAAATTGAAGTTGACACTTAAGTTGACAATTAAGTTTAAATTGGATTCGACGCTCAAGTTAACCCTTAGGTTAAAAGTTAAGTTTCCACTTAAGTTGACATTTAACTTGAAATTTAAGTTGACACTTAAGTTGGAACTTTATTTAACTTTACATTGACACTTAAGTTGACAATTAAGTTTAAATCTAAGTTGACACTTAACTTGACACTTAAGTTGAAAGTTAAACTTAAATTTGAGTTGACAATTACCTTGAAATTTAAATTGACACTTAAATTGAAACTTTAGTTGACACTTAAGTTGGCAATTACGTTTAAATTGGAGTCGACACTCAAGTTAACCCTTAGGTTGAAAGTTAAGCTGCCACTTGAGTTGACATTTAACTTGAAATTTAAGTTGACACTTAAGTTGAAACTTTATTTCACCTTACATTGACACTTAAGTTGACCATTAAGTTCAAATCTAAGTTGACACTGAAGTTGACACCAAAGTTGAAAGTTAAACTTAAATTTAAGTTGACAATTACCTTGAAATTTAAATTGGGACTTAAATTGAAACTTTAGTTGACACTTAACTTGACAATTGAGTTTAAATTGAAGTTGACACTTAAGTTGACAATTAAGTTGACAATTAAGTTTAAATTGGGGTTGACACTCAAGTTAACCCTTAGGTGGAAAGTTAAGTTGCCACTTAAGTTGACATTTAACTTGAAATTTTAGTTGACACTTAAATTGGAACTTTATTTAACTTTACATTGACACTTAAGTTGACAATTAAGTTTAAATCTAAGTTGACACTTAACTTGACACTGAAGTTGAAGCTTAAGTTGAAAGTTAAACTTAAATTTAAATTGACAATTACCTTGAAATTTAAATTGACACTTAAACTGAAACTTTAGTTGACACTTAAGTTGAAACTTATCTTGAAATTAGAGTTGACAATTAAGTTTAAATTGAAGTTGACAATTAAGTTTGAATCGAAGTTGACACTTAACTTGACATTAAGCAATTAAGTTTAAATGGAAGTTGACACTTAAATCGAGTCTAAATTTAAACTTAGTTGGCAACTTAAGTGTCAATTTCAATTTAAACTTAATTGTCAACTTAATTGTCAACTTCTATTTGAACTTAATTGCTTAATTAATTAAGTTGAAATTGGCACTTTAAATCAAGTTGACTCTTAACTTGACACTTAAGTTGAATTTTAAGTTGAAACTTAAGTTAAGACGTCTACATTTAAGTTGACACTTAACGTGATACTGAAATTGACACTTGAAATTCAAGTTGACACTTAAGTTGACACTTAACTTGACACTTAAGTTGACACTTAAATTCACACTAAATTTAAACTTAGTAGGCAACTTAAGTGTCAACTTCAATCTAAACCTAATTGTCAACTTATATTTAAACTTAATTGCTTAATTAATTAAGTTGAAATTGACACTTGACATTCAAGTTGACTCTTAACTTGACACTTAAGTTGAATTTTAAGTTGAAACTTAAGACATTTATATTTAAGTTGACACCTAACGTGATACTGAAATTGACACTTAAAATTCAAGTTGACACTTAAGTTGACACTTAAATTGACACTAAATTTAAACTTAGTAGGCAACCTAAGGGGTCAATTTCAATCTAAACTTAATTGCCAACTTCTATTTAAACTTGATTGCTTAATTAAGTTGAAATTGACACTTGAAATTCAAGTCGACTCGTAACTTGACACTTAAGTTGAATTTTAAGTTGAAACTTAAGTTAAGACATTTACATTAAAATTGACACTTGAAAATCAAGTTGACACTTAACTTGAAACGTAAATTAACACCTGAGTTGACTCTTAAATGTAAAGTTTGGTAGACACTTAACTTGTAAGTTAAGTCGACCTTTAACTTGACGTTTAAATATAAATTTAAGTTAAGTCGACGTTTAACTTGACGTTTCAATATAAATTTAAGTTAAGTTGACTCTTTACTTGACACTTAAATTTAAAGTGAAGTTGACACTCAAGTAGACTCATTGATGTAAAGTTAAGTAGACACCTTAGTTTAGATTTCAGTGGACAATTAAGTTGAGAGTTGAGTGGACAGTTAAGTGGACACTTAAGTAAGTGTTGTGTTGGCAGGTGAGACGCAGGGACGGCACACGCATGCTGTGCCACCCGTCCTTCAGAGAGTGGTTGGTGTGGAGAGGCGATGGAGAGAGCAGCGACTTCCTGTGCGAGCCCAGGTGATGCAACATGTCTCTCACTGTGAACGCAGCCCGCGGGTTTAAAGGAGCCATACGTCTAAAGGAGCCATACGTCTAAAGGAGCCATACGTCATTGTTTGTGTCTGCAGGAGCGGCCATGCCCTGCTGGCCTTCATGTTCTCCAGGCAGGAGGGCAAGTTGAACCGGCAGCAGACCATGGAACTGGGACACCACATCCTCAAGGCTCACATCTTCAAGGTAGACATGTACTATACAGTATGTATAATGTACACATAACTATATACATGTACTATGTATAATGTACACATAACTATATACATGTACTATGTATAATGTACACATAACTATATACATGTACTATATATAATGTACACATAACTATATACATGTACTATATATAATGTACACACATGTATATATAACTATATACATGTACTATGTATAGTGTACACACATGTATATATAAGTACATACATGTACTATATGTAGTGTACACACATGTATATATAAGTACATACATGTACTATATGTAGTGTACACACATGACTATGTACTATGTAAATATTCCTTGTGTTCCAGGGCCTGAGCAAGAAGACGGGCGTGTCCTCCAGCGTCCTGCAGGCCATGTGGGTGAACTGCAGCACTGATACTCTGTCTGCTGCCCTGGCATCCCTCAGGAACCTCTACACCCCCAATATCAAGGTCATCTACATTGTATCGCACTACTGCTAGATAGATAGATAGATAGATAGTACTTTATTGATATCAGTCATGGCAGCTGTACACCCCCAACATCAAGGTGACCTACATCACCCATGTATCTGACTACTGATATCAGTCACGGCCCTTGTACACCCCCAACATCAAGGTGACCTACATCACACATGTATCTGACTACTGATATCAGTAATGGCACCTGTACACCCCCAACATCAAGGTGACCTACATCGTATCTGACCACTGATATCAGTCATGGCACCTGTACACCCCCAACATCAAGGTGACCTACATCACACATGTATCTGACTATTGATACCAGTCACGGCCCTTGTACACCCCCAATATCAAGATGACCAACGTTGTATCTGACTACTGATATCAGTCATGGCACCTGTACACCCCCAACATCAAGATGACCAACGTTGTATCTGACTACTGATATCAGTCACGGCCCTTGTACACCCCCAATATCAAGATGACCAACGTTGTATCTGACTACTGATATCAGTCATGGCACCTGTACACCCCCAATATCAAGATGACCAACGTTGTATCTGACTACTGATATCAGTCATGGCACCTGTACACCCCCAACATCAAGATGACCTACATTGTATCAGACTACTGATATCAGTCATGGCACCTATACACCCCCAACATCAAGGTGACCTACATCGCACATGTATCTGACTACTGATATCAGTCATGGCACCTGTACACCCCCAACATCAAGGTGACCTACATCGCACATGTATCTGACTACTGATATCAGTCATGGCACCTATACACCCCCAACATCAAGGTGACCTACATCGCACATGTATCTGACTACTGATATCAGTCATGGCACCTGTACACCCCCAACATCAAGGTGACCTACATCACACATGTATCTGACCACTGATATCAGTCACGGCCCTTGTACACCCCCAACATCAAGGTGTACTCCATCACACATGTATCTGACCACTGATATCAGTCATGGCACCTGTACACCCCCAACATCAAGGTGACCTACATCACACATGTATCTGACCACTGATATCAGTCACGGCCCTTGTACACCCCCAACATCAAGGTGTACTCCATCACACATGTATCTGACCACTGATATCAGTCACGGCCCTTGTACACCCCCAACATCAAGATGACCTACATTGTATCAGACTACTTATATCAGTCATGGCAGCTGTACACCCCCAACATCAAGGTGACCTACATCACCCATGTATCTGACTACTGATATCAGTCACGGCCCTTGTACACCCCCAACATCAAGGTGACCTACATCACACATGTATCTGACCACTGATATCAGTCACGGCCCTTGTACACCCCCAACATCAAGGTGTACTCCATCACACATGTATCTGACCACTGATATCAGTCATGGCACCCGTACACCCCCAACATCAAGGTGACCTACATCACACATGTATCTGACCACTGATATCAGTCACGGCCCTTGTACACCCCCAACATCAAGGTGTACTCCATCACACATGTATCTGACCACTGATATCAGTCACGGCCCTTGTACACCCCCAACATCAAGATGACCTACATTGTATCTGACTACTGATATCAGTCATGGCAGCTGTACACCCCCAACATCAAGGTGACCTACATCGCACATGTATCTGACCACTGATATCAGTCACGGCCCTTGTACACCCCCAACATCAAGGTGACCTACATTGTATCAGACCACTGATATCAGTCATGGCACCTGTACACCCCCAACATCAAGGTGACCTACATCACACATGTATCTGACTATTGATACCAGTCACGGCCCTTGTACACCCCCAATATCAAGATGACCAACGTTATATCTGACTACTGATATCAGTCATGGCACCTGTACACCCCCAACATCAAGATGACCTACATTGTATCTGACTACTGATATCAGTCACGGCCCTTGTAAACCCCAACATCAATGTGACCTACATCACACATGTATCTGACCACTGATATCAGTCATGGCACCTGTACACCCCCAACATCAAGATGACCTACATTGTATCAGACTACTGGTATCAGTCATGGCACCTGTACACCCCCAACATCAAGGTGACCTACATCACACATGTATCTGACCACTGATATCAGTCACGGCCCTTGTACACCCCCAACATCAAGGTGTACTCCATCACACATGTATCTGACCACTGATATCAGTCATGGCACCTGTACACCCCCAACATCAAGATGACCTACATTGTATCAGACTACTGATATCAGTCATGGCACCTGTACACCCCCAACATCAAGGTGACCTACATCACACATGTATCTGACCACTGATATCAGTCATGGCACCTGTACACCCCCAACATCAAGGTGACCTACATCACACATGTATCTGACCACTGATATCAGTCATGGCACCTGTGCACCCCCAACATCAAGGTGACCTACATCACACATGTATCTGACCACTGATATCAGTCATGGCACCTGTACACCCCCAACATCAAGATGACCTACATTGTATCAGACTACTGATATCAGTCATGGCACCTGTACACCCCCAACATCAAGGTGACCTACATCGCACATGTATCTGACTACTAATAATCCCGTATCGCTCTGAAGGTGAGTCGTCTGCTGATGCTCGGCGGCGCTAACGTGGACTGGCACACGGAGGTGGTAGGACACGCCCCCATCCTGGCCGTCCACGCCCACCTGGGCCACGCGGAGATGGTGGCCCTACTGTTGGAGATGGGGGCCGCCGTGGACGGGGCCGGCGACAACGGCGTGACGCCTCTGTGCTTGGCGGCGGCGGCGGGACACGATGACATCATCGGGCTGCTGTGCCGCAAGGGGGCCAAGGTGGGTCAGCGGAGAGGACTACGGAGTCTACTGTGGAAAGATCTAGTCCCAGGTCTGTGTGCAGGTGGGCGGGGCTGACAAGAGCGGCCAGTGTGCGCTGGTCCACGCCGCGCTGAGGGGCCACGCCCACATCATCCACACCCTGCTGGGCCTCCACTGGGGCCCCCGGGACCCCGCTGACCCCCAGCAGGACACCACCGTGGACAAGAAGCAGGCGGTGCAGCAGGCGGTCACAGCCGCTGCCAGCGTGGGACACACGCAGGTACGCCGGGCTTTTATTCTGAAACTTCATGTCTCAATAAATAGCTCCTCCTGCAGCTACACCGGGCTTTTATTGTGAAACTTGGTCTTTTACTAAATAGCTCCTTCCTGCAGCTACACCGGCCTTTTATTGTGAAACTTCATGTCTCAATAAATAGCTCCTTCCTGCAGGTACACCGGGCTTTTATTGTGAAACTTCATGTCTCAATAAATAGCTCCTTCCTGCAGGTACACCAGGCTTTTATTGTGAAACTGATGTCTCAATAAATAGCTTCTTCCTGCAGCTACATTGGGCTTTTACTGTGAAACTTCATGTCTTAATAAATAGCTCCTTCCTGCAGGTACATTGGGCTTTTATTGTGAAACTTCGTGTCTCAATAAATAGCTTCTTCCTGCAGCTACACCGGGCTTTTATTGTGAAACTTCGTGTCTCAATAAATAGCTCCTTCCTGCAGGTACACTGGGCTTTTATTGTGAAACTTGGTGTTTTACTAAATAGTTTCATGCTACAGGTACACTGGGCTTTTATTGTGAAACTTGGTGTTTTACTAAATAACTCCTTCCTGCAGGTACACCGGGCTTTTATTGTGAAACTTGATGTTTTACTAAATAACTCCTTCCTGCAGGTACACCGGGCTTTTATTGTGAAACTTGGTGTTTTACTAAATAGCTCCTTCCTGCAGGTACACCAGGCTTTTATTGTGAAACTTGATGTTTTAATAAATAGTTTGATGCTGCAGGTACACTGGGCTTTTATTGTGAAACTCGATGTCTTACTAAACAGCTCCTTCCTGCAGGTGGTGAGGAGCCTCCTGGACTCGCAGGACCAGCAGCTGACCGTGCAGATGGACGCTCACGACTCTCTGTGGGGAGAAACAGGTGCCTTTCATTATTCATCCGTTGTTTACTTTCCTCAGCGACACAGGTGTGAAAACTACCAACAAATATGTGCTGGCCTACTTTTAACATGTTGTCCTGTGTCCCAATCTGTGAGTTGGAGGTGTAACTGTTCAAAATGAGCTACAGAGCTAGCCTAAAATGCTAACACTCAGCATGTGTGCTAACAGTTAGCATGTCTCACATTTAAGTAACACGACTGTAACGGAGACAAACATGTAACAGTAGATGAAAAAACATGCTCAAGTTAGCTTGCTAGCATGCTAACAATAATATTACTAATCAAATCTACTAATTCAAGTTTCAATCAATCAATCAAAAGCATGCTAGCACACAAACCAAGTCAATCAATCAATCAATCAATGTTTACTTATATAGCCCTAAATCACTAGTGTCTCAAAGGGCTGCACAAACCACCACGACATCCTCGGTAGGCCCACATAAGGGCAAGGAAAACTCACACCCAGTGGGACATCGGTGACAATAATGATTATGAGAACCTTAGAGAGGAGGAAAGCAATGGATGTCGAGCGGGTCTAACATGATACTGTGAAAGTTCAATCCACAATGGATCCAACACAGTCGCGAGAGTCCAGTCCAAAGCGGGTCCAACTCAGCAGCGAGAGTCCCGTTCACAGCGGAGCCAGCAGGAAACCATCCCAAGCGGAGGCGGATCAGCAGCGCAGAGATGTCGAGGCGGATCAGCAGCGCAGAGATGTCCCCAGCCGATACACAGGCAAGCAGTACATGGCCACCGGATCGGACCGGACCCCCTCCACAGGGGAGAGTGGGACATAGAAGAAAAAGAAAAGAAACAGCAGATCAACTGGTCTAAAAAGGGAGTCTATTTAAAGGCTACAGTATACAAATGAGTTTTAAGGTGAGACTTAAATGCTTCTACTGAGGTGGCATCTCGAACTGTTACCGGGAGGGCATTCCAGAGTACTGGAGCCCGAACGGAAAACGCTCTATAGCCCGCAGACGTTTTTTGGGCTTTGGGAATCACTAACAAGCCGGAATCCTTTGAACGCAGATTTCTTGCCGGGACATATGGTACAATACAATCGGCAAGATAGGATGGAGCTAGACCGTGTAGTATTTTATACGTAAGTAGTAAAACCTTAAAGTCACATCTTAAGTGCACAGGAAGCCAGTGCAGGTGAGCCAGTACAGGTATATATGTATGTATATATGTATATAAAGGTATATACAGTACAGGCGTAATGTGATCAAACTTTCTTGTTCTTGTCAAAAGTCTAGCAGCCGCATTTTGTACCAACTGTAATCTTTTAATGCTAGACATGGGGAGACCCGAAAATAATACGTTACAGTAGTCGAGGCGAGACGTAACAAACGCATGGATAATGATCTCAGCGTCCTTAGTGGACAGAATGGAGCGAATTTTAGCGATATTACGGAGATGAAAGAAGGCCGTTTTAGTAACGCTTTTAATGTGTGCCTCAAAGGAGAGAGTTGGGTCGAAGATAATACCCAGATTCTTTACCGTGTCGCCTTGTTTAATTGTTTGGTTGTCAAATGTTAGAGTTGTATTATTAAATAGAGTTCGGTGTCTAGCAGGACCGATAATCAGCATTTCCGTTTTTTTGGCATTGAGTTGCAAAAAGTTAGCGGACATCCATTGTTTAATTTCATTAAGACACGCCTCCAGCTGACTACAATCCGGCGTGTTGGTCAGCTTTAGGGGCATGTAGAGTTGGGTGTCATCAGCATAACAGTGAAAGCTAACACCGTATTTGCGTATGATGTCACCTAGCGGCAGCATGTAGATGCTGAAGAGTGCAGGGCCAAGGACCGAACCCTGGGGAACTCCACACGTTACCTTAACGTAGTCCGAGGTCACATTGTTATGGGAGACACACTGCATCCTATCAGTAAGATAAGAGTTAAACCAAGACAGGGCTAAGTCTGACATACCAATTCGTGTTTTGATACGTTCTAATAAAATATTATGATCGACGGTATCGAAAGCAGCGCTAAGATCGAGGAGCAGCAACATAGATGACGCATCAGAATCCATCGTTAGCAATAGATCATTAGTCATTTTTGCGAGGGCTGTCTCCGTCGAGTGATTTGCCCTGAAACCGGATTGAAAGGTTTCACATAGATTGTTAGACGCTAAGTGTTCATTTAACTGCTCCGCAACAATTTTTTCGAGGATTTTTGAAATAAAGGGAAGGTGAGACACCGGTCGGTAGTTTACCATGAGGTCAGGATCGAGGTTAGGTCTTTTAAGAAGAGGATGAATAACCGCTTTTTTGAATGCTAGGGGAACAGTGCCCGAGGAAAGTGATAAGTTTATAATATTTAGCACTGATGGACCTAATAATACAAAGAGCTCCTTGATCAGTTTCCCAGGAAGAGGGTCTAGTAAACATGTTGTTTGTTTTATTCCATTTACACGTTGTAACAATTCCTTTAATGTTATTTCCTCAAAACGAGAGAAACTATTTTGGAGGGCAGTATCCGCCGTATATACAATCGTGTCAGTGTTAATAGAACCCCGTTGTAGCTGGGACGCATTGTCTTTAATCTCCTTTCTAATGACTTCAATTTTCTTACTAAAGAATTGCATAAAATCATCAGCTGAGTGGGTGGAGCTACTGGAAGGAGTCCCTTGTTGGGTAAGCGATGCTACCGTACTAAACAAAAATTTAGGATCGTTTTTATTACGGTGGATGAGATTTGAGTAATAATTAGCTTTAGCTAAGGTAAGCATGCGTTTATAAGTTATTAAACCATCACTAAATGCTTGATGGTGCACCTCAAGTTTAGTCGTGCGCCATTTGCGTTCCAGCTTTCTGCATAATAATTTCTGAGCTCTAGTTTCTTCTGTAAACCACGGGGTGCGCTTTTTTGGAGCCTTTTTTAACTTTAGCGGTGCTATGTTATCAATGGTTTCGCGCAGGGCGTCGTTAAAGTTGTTAGTGAGGTTATCAATAGAGCCCACATACTTTGGGAATGGTGCCATTACCGAGGGCAGTAGGTCAGCAAGAGTTGTCGTTGTGGCCGTATTAATGTTGCGGCTGCTATAGCAGTTATTATTATTATTAGTTTGACGAACATGCGTCTGAACCTCGAATTTTATAAGGTAATGATCGGACAATACTTTAGTATACGGGAGTATCGTAACTTTGGAAGCGGTGATACCCCTGACAAGCACTAGGTCTATCGTATTACCGTTGCGATGCGTGGGTTCATTTATTATTTGTGTGAGACCACAGCTATCAATTATAGTCTGGAGCGCTACGCACGGTGGGTCCGATGGGGTATTCATATGGATATTAAAGTCCCCCATTATGATTATATTATCGGCGTGTGTCACTAGATCAGCAACGAACTCTGAGAATTCATTGATAAAGTCCGAACAGGGCCCTGGGGGGCGGTAGATAACAGCCAGGTGTAGAGGCAGCGGTGTGACAGACCTCATAGTAAGCACCTCAAACGATTTATATTTATTATTTATGTTAGGACTAAGGTTAAAGTTTTCGTTGTATATTAGTGCGACCCCCCCACCCCTTTTAAGCGGACGGGCAATATGCGCATGTGTAAAGTTAGGAGGACATGCCTCATTTAGCGCAAAAAAGTCGTTTGGTTTAAGCCAGGTTTCACTGAGACCGATGACGTTAAGATTGTTGTCTCTGATAATATCATTTTTTTTTTTTTTTTTTTTTTTTAATTTTTTTTTTTTTTTATGATAAATGGTTTGTACTTGTATAGCGCTTTTCTACCTTCAAGGTACTCAAAGCGCTTTGACATTACTTCCACATTTACCCATTCACACACACATTCACACACTGATGGAGGGAGCTGCCATGCAAGGCGCCAACCAGCACCCATCAGGAGCAAGGGTGAAGTGTCTTGCTCAGGACACAACGGATGTGACGAGGTTGGTACTAGGTGGGATTTGAACCAGGGACCCTCGGGTTGCGCACGGCCACTCTCCCACTGCGCCACGCCGTCCCTGCATTAACTAACAACGTTTTGGGAGACAATGATCTTATGTTTAAAAAACCTATATTATAGGTAGTGGGCTGTTTTAGGGAATTTTTGATCAAATTATCCGTAGTAGCAATATTAATAATGTTGTGTTTATTATGCCCAGTGCATTCAGTATAATTACGGCCATATCTAGGAATTGATACGACGGGAATGTTCCGATTGTTTGTTTGTTGCTTTGATAAACTGCACGCATCATGGTTAGCCTCCTCAGTAACGGGGATTTTCCGATTGTTTGTTTGTTGCTTTGATAAACTGCACGCATCATAGTTAGCCACCTCAGTAAAACACATGTCCAACTCTGAAACACTCAAAGCAGAAAAAACTTGTTCTAATTTAACAGACTCCTTACCCAGACCAGTAGTCTCGCATTTTCCATCTAAATCCGTCTTCGGGATGGAGGAAAGTGGTGTTCTGTGGGGATTAGCCTTCTGCTTTGTTTTTAGCCCCGCTCGACATCCGCGTTTCCGATCACACCGCTGGCGTCTGCTCCGTAGACGGCCCCCGCTGCTACTAGACTCCCCTGCTTCACAGGCCGCTGGACGTAGCCGCCGACGAATCCCCATGCTAGTTAGCATGTTTAGCACGCCCGCGTCTATCAGTCCAAAACGGCCCAATATGTCCATATCCAGAAGTGTCTGGCGGTCGTACGTGATCACGGAGTGACCACGATGCGAGCCAGCCATGAAGTCTGCAGAACTGTCCGGCATTTCCGCCAAATGTTCCATCTTTAGCAAGAGCACCGCAGTGTCGCAGCCCGTCCGGGCGCCGCCATCTTGTAAGTCGACACGTTGACGAGTCTCGTGTACTTCTAAGATAGCGCCGAGTATTAAAATGTACTATTTTCAGGGGTAAACATACAACATTAGCTCAACAGCTAGCATAAAAAGTTAGCATGCTAATGTAAAAGATACTAGCAAACCTCCAAGATGACAACAAGTATAAACATCCATGATTGTAATGTTTAAACATGCAGAATTAGCCAAAAAAGCTAGCATGCTAAAATTAGCATGATGACATAGTACAAGTTAGCATACTTCTAAGATGGCGGCAAGTAATAGCTAAAAAGCTAGCAGGCTTGCTAATATAAGAGACATTTGCATGCCTCTAAGATAGCAACACGTATCAAAATCTAAGATTACAAAATTGGCTAAAAAGCTAGCGTAAAATGTTAGCATGCTAATATAAAAGACGCTAGCAAACTTCCAAGATGGCAACAAGTATAAACATCCATGATTCTAATGTTTAAACATACACAATTTGCCAAAAGAGCTAGCATAAAAAGTTAGCATGCAAATATAAAAGACGCTATCAAACTTCCAAGATGGCAACAAGTATAAACATCCATGATTTTCAGGCAAAAAAAAACAATATAAAAAGTTAGCATGCTAACATTTGCATGGACAATTTACTATGTACTATTTTCAGGTTAAAACATACAAAATTGCTAATATGAGCGACGTTAGCATGTTTTTATATCTATGATTACAAAATTGGCTGAAAACTTGCATAAAAAGTTAGCATGCTAACACTAGCATGATGACATAGGACAAGTTAACATACTTCTAAGGCTGCGGCAAGTATTAAAATGCACTTTTCTCAGGTGTAAACATACAAAATTAGCTCAACAGCTAACATAAAAAGTTAGCATGTTAATATAAAAGACGCTAGCAAACTTCCAGGATGGAAACAGGTATAAACATCCATGATTTTAATGTTTAAACATATAAAATTAGCTCAACAGCTAGCATAAAAAGTTAGCATGCTAACATTAGCATGGACAAGTTAGCATACTATTTACTATTTTCAGGTTAAAACAAACACAATTGGCGAAAAAGCGAGCATATGCTAATACGAGCCACGTTAGCATGTGTCTAAGCCTAAGATTACAAAATTGGCCAAAAAGTTAGCATGCTAACATTAGCATGATGACATAGGACAAGTTAGCATACTTCTAAGATGGCGCTCAACAGCTAGCATAATATGTTAGCATGCTAATATAAGCGACATTAGGAAACTTCTAGAATGGCGATACCGTAGGTATCACAATGAATGGCGATACAGTAGGTATTATAATGAATGGCGATACAGTAGGTATCACAATGATTGGCGATACAGTAAGTATCGAAATGTATGGCGATTCAGCAAGTATCACAATGAATGGCGATACAGTAGTTATCACAATGAATTGCGATACAATAGGTATTATAATGAATGGCGATACAGTAGGTATCACAATGAATGGCGATACAGTAGGTATCGAAATGTATGGCGATACAGTAGTTATCTCAATGAATGGGGATACAGTAGGTATCATAATGAATGGTGATACAGTAGGTATCATAATGAATGGTGATACAGTAGGTATCACAATGAATGGCGATACAGCGGGTATCACAATGAATAGCGATACAGTAGGTATCACAGTGAATGTTGATACAGCAGGTATCACAATGAATGGCGATACAGTAGGTATCACAATGAATGGCGATACAGCAGGTATCACAATGAATGGCGATACAACGGGTGTCACAATGAATGGCGATACAGTAGTTATCACAATTAATGGCGATACAGCAGGTATCACAATGAATGGCGATACAGTAGGTATTATAATGAATGGCGATACAGCAGGTATCACAATGAATGGTGATACAGCAGGTATCACGATGAATGGCGATACAGCAGGTATCACAATGAATGGCGATACAGCAGGTATCACAATGAATGGCGATACAGCATGTATCACAATGAATGGCGATACAGCACAGCAGGTATCACAATGAATGGCGATACAGCAGGTATCACAATGAATGGCGATACAGCAGGTATCACAATGAATGGCGATACAGCAGGTATCACAATGAATGGCGATACAGCAGGTATCACAGTGAATGGCGATACAGCGGGTATCACAATGAATGGTGATACAGCAGGTATCACGATGAATGGCGATACAGCAGGTATCACAATGAATGGCGATACAGCATGTATCACAATGAATGGCGATACAGCAGGTATCACAATGAATGGCGATACAGCAGGTATCACAATGAATGGCGATACAGCAGGTATCACAATGAATGGTGATACAGCGGGTATCACAATGAATGGCGATACAGCGGGTATCACAATGAATGGCGATACAGCAGGTATCACAATGAATGGCGATACAGCAGGTATCACGATGAATGGCGATACAGCAGGTATTACAATGAATGGCGATACAGCAGGTATCACAATGAATGGCGATACAGCAGGTATCACAATGAATGGCGATACAGCGGGTATCACAATGAATGGCGATACAGCGGGTATCACAATGAATGGCGATACAGCGGGTATCACAATGAATGGCGATACAGCGGGTATCACAATGAATGGCGATACAGTGGTTATCACAATTAATGGCGATACAGCAGGTATCACAATGAATGGCGATACAGTAGGTATTATAATGAATGGCGATACAGCAGGTATCACAATGAATGGCGATACAGCAGGTATTACAATGAATGGCGATACAGCAGGTATCACAATGAATGGCGATACAGCAGGTATCACAATGAATGGCGATACAGCAGGTATCACAATGAATGGCGATACAGCAGGCATCACAATGAATGGCGATACAGCAGGTATCACAATGAATGGCGATACAGTAGGTATCACAATGAATGGCGATACAGCTGGTATCACAATAAATGGCGATACAGCAGGTATCACAATGAATGGCGATACAGCGGGTATCACAATGAATGGCGATACAGCAGGTATCACAATGAATGGTGATACAGCAGGTATCACAATGAATGGCGATACAGTGGGTATCACAATGAATGGC
The DNA here is from genome assembly GCF_033978795.1 of Nerophis ophidion. Classification (NCBI taxonomy): domain Eukaryota; kingdom Metazoa; phylum Chordata; class Actinopteri; order Syngnathiformes; family Syngnathidae; genus Nerophis; species Nerophis ophidion. The sequence continues at coordinate 40,815,655 of NC_084635.1, read as the reverse complement.
GATACAGCGGGTATCACAATGAATGGCGATACAGTAGTTATCACAATTAATGGCGATACAGCAGGTATCACAATGAATGGCGATACAGTAGGTATTATAATGAATGGCGATACAGCAGGTATCACAATGAATGGTGATACAGTAGGTATTATAATGAATGGCGATACAGCAGGTATCACAATGAATGGTGATACAGTAGGTATTATAATGAATGGCGATACAGCAGGTATCAAAATGAATGGCGATACAGCAGGTATCACAATGAATGGTGATACAGCAGGTATCACAATGAATGGTGATACAGCAGTTATCACAATGAATGGCGATACAGCAGGTATCACAATGTCAGGTGTGAAGATCCACATTCAGCGTGTGTGCTCTCCTCCCTAACAGTGCTGAGTGCAGCAGCTGGGCGGGGCCGAGCGGAGGTGTGTGCGCTCCTCCTGGGCCGAGGGGCGGGGCTTGAGGTGGCAAACCGCCGGGGCATGTTCCCCCTGCTCAGCGCGGCCAAACACGGACACACACAGGTGAGGACTCCAAGCCGAAGACCTTCCCCGCTTTACCTTTTGTCCCCGCCTCCCTGCCCCTCCCCCTCCAGGTGGTAGACCTGCTGCTGGAGCACGGCGCCCAGGTGGACCAGGTGTGCGAGAAGCAGGGCCGCACGGCGCTGATGCTGGCGTCCTCCGAGGGACACGTGGACACGGTGGAGCTGCTGCTTTCCAAAGGTGAGTCTCACCTGTCCCGGCAGGTCCGCGTCTTCACCCGGACTGTCCTCCAGGTGCCTCCGTGTGTGCCGTGGACCAGGAGGGTCTGAGTGCACTGAGCTGGGCCTGCATGAAGACCCAGAGAGGCGTCCTGCGACCTCTGCTGGACGGCGGGGCGGACGTGAACCGAGCCGACAGGCAGGGTCGCAGTCCTCTAGACCTCGCCGCGCTCAATGCGGACGCCGAGGCGGTGAGCACACAATCCTGCTGCTTTTTGTTGGCGCTATGACTAGGGGAGGTTGTCTGCATCGAGTCATATAAGTCAATGCTGCTGGAAGACAAGATCAGTGCTTTATTGAACATAATCATCCTGAATTACTCACGTTGACCACTAGATGGAGACATGTTGGCAGCAACATTTAAGTTGAACGATGTAATTAACACATCAACCCATACGTTTTTTTTCCGGGCTGATACAGATTATTAGTAGTCAAGGAGGCCGATATTTAGAGATTTTTTTTTTTTTTTGCGGTAAACATTATTTAAACTTGAATATTATATGTCAGTAAACATCTGGATTTAACTTGTTTTAATATCAATAGTCAGATACGGTGTAGGTCACCTGGATGTTGGGGATGTTCAGGTGCCAGGACTGATATCAGTAGTCAGATACATGTGTGATGTAGGTCACCTTGATGTTGGGGGTGTACAGGTTCGCTGACTGATATCTGTAGTCAGATACGTGTGTGATGTAGGTCACCTTGATGTCGGGGGTACACAGGTGTCATGACTGATATCAGTAGTCAGATACGGTATAGGTCACCTTGATGTTGGGGGTGTACAGGTGCCATGGCTGATATCAGTAGTCAGATACATGTGTGATATAGGTCACCATGATGATGGGGTGTACAGATTCCGTGACTGATATCAGTAGTCAGATACACGTGTGATGAAGGTCACCTTGATGTTGGGGGTGTACAGGTGCCGTGATTGATATCAGTAGTCAGATACGTATGTGATGTTGGTGGTGTACAGTTGCCATGACTGATATCAGTAGTCAGATACATGTGTGATGGTCACCTTGATGTTGGGGGTGTACAGGTGCCATGACTGATATCAGTAGTGAGATACATGTGCAATGTTGGGGGTGTACACATGCCATGACTGATATCAGTAGTCCGATACACGTGCAATGTTTGGGGTGTATACGTGCCATGACTGATATCAGTAGTCAGATACATGTGCAATGTTGGGGGTGTACAGGTGCCATGACTGATATCAGTAGTCCGATACATGTACAATGTTGGGAGTGTACAGGTGCCATGACTGATATCAGTACTCCGATACACGTGCAATGTTGGGGGTGTATACGTGCCATGACTGATATCAGTAGTCAGATACATGTGCAATGTTGGGGGTGTACAGGTGCCATGACTGATATCAGTAGTCAGATACATGTGCAATGTTGGGGGTGTACAGGTGCCATGACTGATATCAGTAGTCCGATACATGTACAATGTTGGGAGTGTACAGGTGCCATGACTGATATCAGTACTCCGATACACGTGCAATGTTGGGGGTGTATACGTGCCATGACTGATATCAGTAGTCAGATACATGTGCAATGTTGGGGGTGTACAGGTGCCATGACTGATATCAGTAGTCAGATACATTTGCATTGTTGGGGGTGTTAGGATGTAGATCACCCTGATGTTGTGCTGAGTGCCCGGATGTTGTTGATGTTGCACAGGTGCACTTCCTGCTGGAAGAAGGAGGAGCCGTGTTGGACAGAAGTGAGAAGAATGGCTGCCAGAATCCTGCCCTGGTGCTCTCTCTGCTGAAGAAAGGATATAAGATGGGTACATCGCCGCACAACACCACACTTTATACTTCATAATAGCTTCTTGCCACACAACACCAAACTTTATACTTCATATCAGCTTATGGCTTCACAACACCAAACGTTATACTTCATATCAACTTATGGCCGCATAACACCAAACTTTATCCTTCATATCAGCTTTTTGCTGCACAACACCAAACTTTATACTTCAAATCAGTTTATGATGGCACCAACCAAACTTTATACTTCATATCAGTTTATTACCACACAACACCAAACTTTATACCTTGTATCAGCTTAGTGCTGCACAACACCAAACTTTATCCTTCATATCAGCTTATTGCTGCACAATCCATCCAATTTTCTACTGCTTGTCCCTTTCGGGGTCGCGGGGGGTGGCTGGAGCCTATCTCAGCTGCATTTTGGCAGAAGGCGGCACAACACCAGACTTTATACTTCATATCAGCTTACGGCCGCACGACACCAAACTTTATACTTCATATCATTTTATTGCCACATAACACCCAACTTTATACTTCATAACAGCTTAGTGCTGCACAACACCAAGCTTTATATTTCATATCAGCTTGTAGTCGCACAACCCCAAACTTTATACTTCATATCAGCTAATGAATGCACAACACCAAACTTAATACTTAATATCAGTTTATGCTTCACAACACCAAACTTTATACTTTATGTCAACTTATGGCTGCATAACACCAAAATGTATACTTCATATCAGCTTTTTGCTGCACAACACCAAGCTTTATATTTCAAATCAGCTTATGAAGGCACCACACCAAACCATATCAGTCTACAGCTGCACAACACCAAATTGTATACTTCATATCAGTTTACATCTGCACGACACCAAATGTTATACTTCATATCAGCTTATAGCTGCACATCACCAAATTTTATACTTCATATTTGCTTAGTGCTGCACAACACCAAACTCAAACTTTATATTAATTTATGGCCACAGAACACCAAACTTTATACTTCATATCAGTTTATTGCTGCACAACACCAAACTGTATACTTTATATCAGTTTATGGCCACAGAACATCAAACTTTGTACTTCATATCAGCTTAGTGCTGCACAACACCAAACTTTATACTTAATCTCAGTTTATTGCTGCACAACCCCAAACTCAGACTTTATATCAGTTTATGGCTACAGAACACCAAACTTTATACCTCATATCAGCTTATGGCTGCACAACACCAAACTTTTTCCTTTTGTCAGTTTGTGGCCACAAAACACCAAACTTTGTACTTCATATCAGTTTACGGCTGCACAACACCAAACTTTATACTTCATATCAATAATCCCCAATAATGAAAGTAGCTGCCACTTCAACACAGGATGTGTTCACCTTTACATTGTACAGAAAGTGATTGTTTTATTATGTTTGTACATCTTGTTTAGCACTTAGCAATATTAGCAATACTGCTACATGATGCTTAGTGTTTGACCAAAGCTGCATCTGTTTAGCACACAGCTTCTAAAACTTGTAGACCATCCTCCTTATATTCAGGCTCAAAAATAGAAGTTTCTGGATTATCAAATATGCCATGATTAGTAGTCTTGTTGTTGTTGAAGGGAAAAGTGAACCTTGTGATGCGTCTGTGAATTGAAATGATCAGAATATTTATGTATTACATGTTGTTATGAATGTTACTAGATACTACATTTATACTTACAGCGTGTATATAAAATATGTAAATATGACATGTTATTATGAATGTTACTAGATACTACATATATACTTACAGCATGTATATAAAATATGTAAATATGACATGTTATTAAGAATGTTACTAGATACTACATATATACTTACAGCGTGTATATAAAATATATAAATATGACATGTTATTATGAATGTTACTAGATACTACATATATACTTACAGCATGTATATACAATATGTAAATATGACATGTTATTATGAATGTTACTAGATACTACATGTATACTTACAGCATGTATATAAAATATATAAATATGACATGTTATTATGAATGTTACTAGATACTACATTTATACTTACAGCATGTATATAAAATATGTAAATATGACATGTTATGATTGTTACTAGATACTACATATATACTTACAGCATGTATATAAATATGACATGTTATTATGAATGTTACTAGATACTACATTTATACTTACAGCATGTATATAAAATATGTACATATGACATGTTATTATAAATGTTACTAGATACTACATTTATGCTTACAGCATGTATATAAAATATGTAAATATGACATGTTATTATGAATGTTACTAGATATTACATTTATACTTACAGCATGTATATAAAACATGTAAATATGACATGTTATTATGAATGTTACTGGATACTATTTACTTAGAGCAGGTATATAAAATATATAAATATGACATGTTATTATGAATGTTACTAGATACTACATATATACTTACAGCATGTATATAAAATATGTAAATATGACATCTTATTATGAATGTTACTAGATACTACATATATACTTACAGCATGCATATAAGATATGTAAATATGACATGTTATTATGAATGTTACTAGATACTACATATATACTTACAGCATGTACATAAAATATGTAAATATGACATGTTATTATGAATGTTACTAGATACTACATATATACTTACAGCTTGTATATAAAATATGTAAATATGACATGTTATGATTGTTACTAGATATTACAAATATACTTACAGCGTGTATATAAAATATGTAAATATGACATGTTGTTATAAATGTTACTAGATACTACATATATACTTACAGCGTGTATATAAAATATGTAAATATGACATGTTATTATGAATGTTACTAGATACTACATATATACTTACAGCATGTACGTAAAATATGTAAATATGACATGTTATTATGAATGTTACTAGATACTACATATATACTTACAGCATGTACGTAAAATATGTAAATATGACATGTTATTATGAATGTTACTAGATACTACATATATACTTACAGCATGTACGTAAAATATGTAAATATGACATGTTATTATGAATGTTACTAGATACTACATATATACTTACAGTGTGTCTATAAAACCTTAATGAAGGTTTTTTTTAGAGTGCTTTATAGGCAGACTAGAGCGACTCCCGATTGTTAGCTGACTCTTGCTAGTGTTTATTTATGAGTTAGAATGCATAGAAAATAAAAGACGTGCTAGTGTCTTCCACAAGGATGGTGAATGGTGATTAAAAGAAAGTGTAGTTCCCTGACTGTGTGCTCTTCATCCCCAGCAGGATGCAAAACGTCCCCACACGATCGCTCAGGTGCGTGACCCCGATGACCTTGTGTGACCTTGTGTGACAAAGCTGGTAACGATGTGTCCTCCGTCAGGTCACGCCACCTGGGCCATGGCGTCCACCAAGCCAGACGTTCTCCTCATCCTGCTGCACAAGCTGATGGAGGAAGGCAACCTGCTCTACAAGGTCAGCCGGGACTCACTGAGAGCCCTTTTTATATTTTCTAAATATTTTGACTTTTTTGAACCTTCAGGGCTCCCCTCAAATGTGGTCCCGGGGACCTGGGAAAAATGTTAAAAATAAATATCTATATAAACATTTTTTTTTTCCAACACCTAAATCTCTACTATAACTTTAGACTTATCCGTCAATAACATGTTTTATTATAATGTTAGTTTGATGCCCTTTAAAGATAAAAATCCGTTTATAAATATGCAATATTATTGGCCCAGAAATATAAAAGTGTAATATTTGATGTGAAGTCATTGGAGCCTGAAGTATGTCAATAATTCATAACATTGATTTTGATGCATTATTATTTTTTGAGCATGACAGTTCAAAAAAATTAAATCCCACTAAAATGTTGCAAATATTTTTTATTTTTTGTTTTTAACTTTCAACACTTAAGTCTCTTGATCAACTTCAGGTTTTTTGTGCCAAACACTCAAAATATGCAATATTCCCCCCCCCCCCCAAAATATACAAGTGTAATATTTGATGTGAAGTCATTGGAGCCTGAAATATGTCAAGAATTCATAACATTGATTTTGATGCATTATTATTTTTAAACAATAATGACCATTGTTTTAAACTTATAAAAATTCTCAGGGATCTAAAAGGGTTTCACCCAAAAAAGTGTTAAAAATTAGTCTTTTTTTTCTTTCAATTTCAGGATCTGTTTGTCGACTAAGTTTTTCTGTTTTTGTTACAAATATTAATTTTTTTGTTTTTAACTTTCAACTTAAGTCTCTTGATCAACTGCAGGTTTTTTTTGTGCCAAACACTCAAAATATGCAATATTCCACTCCCCAAAAAATATAAAAGTGTAAAATTTGATGTGAAGTCATTGGAGCCTGAAGTATGTCAATAATTCATAACAACATTAATTTTGATGCATTATTATTTTGAGCATGACAGTTGAAAAAAATTAAATCCCACTAAAATATTTATTTTTTTTCTTTTTAACTTTCAACACTTAAGTCTCTAGATCAACTTCAGTTTTTTTGTGCCAAACACTCAAAATATGCAATATTCCCCCCCCGCCCCAAAAAAATATACAAGTGTAATATTTGATGTGAAGTCATTGGAGCCTGAAATATGTCAATAATTCATAACAACATTGATTTTGATGCATTATTATTTTTAAGCAATATTGACATTTTTTTTAAACTTACAAAAATTGTTACAAATATTAATTTTTTTGTCTTTAACTTTCAACACTTAAGTCTCTTGATCAAATTCAGGGGTTTTTTTGTGGCAAACACTCAAAATATGCAATATTTCCCCCCCAAAAAATATAAAAGTGTAAAATTTGATGTGAAGTCATTGGAGCCTGAAATATGTCAAGAATTTATAACATTGATTTTGATGCATTATTATTTTTAAGCAATATTGACCATTTTTTTTAAACTTGCAAAAATTCTCAGGGATCTAAAAGGGTTTCACCCAAAAAAAGTGTTAAAAATTAGTTTTTTTTTCTTTCAATTTCAGGATCTGTTTGTCGACTAAGTTTTTCTGTTTTTGTTACAAATATAAATTTTTTTGTTTTTAACTTTCAACTTAAGTCTTTAGATCAACTGTAGTTTTTTTTTGTGCCAAACACTCAAAATATGCAATATTTTCCAACCCAAAAATATAAAATTATAATATTTGATGTGAAGTCATTGGAGCCTTAAATTTGTCAAGAGTTCATAACATTGATTTTGATGCATTATTATTTTTAAGTAATATTGACATTTTTTTTTAAACTTACAAAAATTCTCAGGGATCTAAAAGGGTTTCACCCATAAAAGTGTTAAAAATTAGTCTTTTTTTCTTTCAATGTCAGGATCTGTTTGTCGACTAAGTATTTCTGTTTTTGTTACAAATATTAATTTTTTGTTTTTAACTTTCAACTTAAGTCTCTCGATCAACTGTAGGGTTTTTTGTGCCAAACACTCAAAATATGCAATATTTTAACCCAAAAATATGTTAAAGTGTAATATTTGATGTGAAGTCATTGGAGCCTGAAATATGTCAAGAATTCATGACAACATTGATTTTGATGCATTATTATTAATTTGAGCATGACAGTTCAAAAAAATAAAATCCCCCTAAAATATTTATTTTTTTTCTTTTTAACTTTCAACACTTAAGTCTCTAGATCAACTTCAGTTTTTTTGTGCCAAACACTCAAAATATGCAATATTTCCCCCCAAAAAAATATATAAAAGTGTAATATTTGATATGAAGTCACTGGAGCCTTAAATATGTCAATAATTCATAACATTGATTTTGATGCATTATTATTTTTAAGCAATATTGACCATTTTTTTAAACTTACAAAAATTCTCAGGGATCTAAAAGGGTTTCACCGATAAAAGTGTTAAAAATTAGTCTTTTTTTCTTTCAATTGCAGGATCTGTTTGTCGACTAAGTTTTATGTTTTTGTTACAAAAATAATTTTTTTATTGTTTTTAACTTTCAACCTAAGTCTCTAGATCAACTGTAGGGTTTTTCTGTGCCAAACACTCAAAATATGCAACATTTCCCCCCAAAAATATGTTAAAGTGTAATATTTGATATGAAGTCATTGGAGCCTTAAATATGTCAATAATTCATAACATTGATTTTGATGCATTATTATTTTTAAGCAATATTGACATTTTTTTTAAACTTACAAAAATTCTCAGAGATCTAAAAGGGTTTCACCGATAAGTGTTAAAAATTAGTCTTTTTTTCTTTAAATTTCAGGATCTGTTTGTCGACTAAGTTTTTAGGTTTTTGTTACAAATATTTATTTTTTTGTCTTTAACTTTCAACACTTAAGTCTCTAGATCAAATTCAGGTGGTTTTTTGTGCCAAACACTCGAAATATGCAATATTTCCCCCCCAAAAATATGTTAAAGTGTAATATTTGATGTGAAGTCATTGGAGCCTTAAATATGTCAATAATTCATAATGACATTGATTTTGATGCATTATTATTTTTAAGCAATATTGACATTTTTTTAAAACTTACAAAAATTCTCAGGGATCCAAAAGGGTTTCACCCATAAAAAAGTGCTACAAATTAGTGTTTATTTCAATTTCAGGATCTGTTTGTCGACTATAAGTTTCTATGATTTTTTGTTTGTTTGTTGAAAGCCCTTTTTGTCAAAAATATTTCAAAGTGCTGTGAAGTCATTGTAGTCTTAAATATGTCAATAATTCATAACAACATTGATTTTGATGCATTATTATTTTTAAGCAATATTGACATTTTTTTTAAACTTACAAAAATTCTCTGGGATCTAAAAGGATTTCACCCAAAAAAGTGTTAAAAATCAGTCTTTTTTTCTTTCAATTTCAGGATCTGTTTGTCGACTAAGTTTTTATGTTTTTGTTCCAAATATAAATTTTTTGTTTTTAACTTTCAACTTAAGTCTCTCAATCAACTGCAGGGTTATTTTTGTGCCAAACACTCAAAATATGCATGATTTTACCCCAAAAATATGTTAAAGTGTAATAATTGATGTGAAGTCATTGGAGCCTGAAATATGTCAATAATTCATAACAACATTGATTTTGATGCATTATTATTTTTAAGCAATATTGACTTTTTTTTAAACTTACAAAAATTGTCAGGGATCTAAAAGGGTTTTACCCAAAAAAGTGTTAAAAAAATTGTCTTTTTTTCTTTCAATTTCAGGATCTGTGTGTCGATTAAGTTGTTATGTTTTTGTTACAAATATTAATTTTTTCGTTTTTAACTTTCAACACTTAAGTCTGTTGATCAAATTCAGGTGTTTTTTTTTGTGCCAAACACTCAAAATATGCAATATTTCCACCCCAAAAATATGTTAAAGTGTAATATTTGATGTGAAGTCATTGGAGCCTGAAGTATGTCAAGAATTTATAACAGTGATTTTGATGCATTATTATTTTTAAGCAATATTGACATTTTTTTTTAATTTACAAAAATTCTCAGGGATCTAAAAGGGTTTCACCCAAAAAAGTGTTAAAAATTTGTCTTTTTTTCTTTCAATTTCAGGATCTGTTTGTCGACTAAGTTTTTTATGTTTTTGTTACAAATATTAATTTTTTGCTTTTAACTTTCAACTTAAGTCTCTCAATCAACTGTAGGGTTTTTTGTGCCAAACACTCAAAATATGCAATATTTTCCCCCAAAAAATATAAAAGTGTAATATTTGATGTGAAGTCATTGGAGCCTGAAGTATGTCAATAATTCATAACAACATTGATTTTGATGCATTATTATTTTTAAGCAATATTGACATTTTTTTTTAAACTTACAAAAATTCTCAGGGATCTAAAAGGGTTTCACCCAAAAAAGTGTTAAAAATTTGTATTTTTTTCTTTCAATTTCAGGATCTGTTTGTCGACTAAGTTTTTATGTTTTTGTTACAAATATTAATTATTTTTTTTTAACTTTCTCTCGATCAACTGCAGGGTTATTTTTGTGCCAAACACTCAAAATATGCATGATTTTACCCCAAAAATATGTTAAAGTGTAATATTTGATGTGAAGTCATTGGAGCCTGAAATATGTCAATAATTCATAACAACATTGATTTTGATGCATTATTATTAATTTGAGCATGACAGTTGAAAAATATAAATCCCACTAAAATATTATTTTTTTTCTTTTTAACTTTCAACACTTAAGTCTCTAGATCAACTTCAGTTTTTTGTGCCAAACACTCAAAATATGCAATATTTTCCCCAAAAAATATATAAGAGTAACATTTGATGTGAAGTCATTGGAGCCTGAAATATGTCAAGAATTCCTAACATTGATTTTGATGCATTATTATTTTTAAGCAATATTGACCTTTTTTTTTAAACTTACAAAAATTCTCAGGGATCTAAAAGGGTTTCACCCATAAAATTATTAAAAATTTGTATTTTTTTATTTCAATTTCAGGATCTGTTTGTCGACTAAGTTTTTGTTTTTGTTACAAATATTAACTTTTTAGTTTGTAACTTTCAACTTAAGTCTCTCGATCAACTGTAGGGTTTTTGTGCCAAACACTCAAAATATGCAATATTTTACCCCAAAAATATGTTAAAGTGTAATATTTGATGTGAAGTCATTGGAGCCTTAAATATGTCAATAATTCATAACAACATTGATTTTGATGCATTATTATTAATTTGAGCATGACAGTTCAAAAAAATTAAATCCCACAAAAAAAATGTTTTTCTTCTTTTTAACTTTCAACACTTAAGTCTCTAGATCAACTTCAGTTTTTTGTGCCAAACACTCAAAATATGCAATATTTCCCCCCCAAAAATATATACAAGTGTAATATTTGATACATTGGAGCCTGAAATACGTCAAGAATTCATAACATTGATTTTGATGCATTATTATTTTTAAGCAATATTGACCATTTTTTTAAACTTACAAAAATCATCAGGGATCTTAAAGGGTTTCACCCATAAAAGTGTTAAAAATTACTTTTTTTCTTTCAATTTCAGGATCTGTTTGTCGACTAAGTTTTTATGTTTTTGTTACAAATATTAATTTTTTTGTTTTTAACTTTTAACTTAAGTCTCTCGATCAACTGTAGGTTTTTTTTGTGCCAAACACTCAAAATATTCAATATTTTCCCCCCAAAATATGTTAAAGTGTAATAATTGATGTGAAGTCATTGGAGCCTGAAATATGTCAATAATTCATAACAACATTAATTTTGATGCATTATTATTTTTTGAGCATGACAGTTCAAAAAAATAAAATCCCACTAAAATGTTGCAAATATTACCTTTTTGGTTTTTAACTTTCAACACTTAAGTCTCTAGATCAACTTCAGTTTTTTGTGCCAAACACTCAAAATATGCAATATTTCCCCCCCAAAAACTATAAAAGTGTAATATTTGATGTGAAGTCATTGGAGCCTGAAATATGTCAAGAATTCATAACATTGATTTTGATGCATTATTATTTTTAAGCAATATTGACCATTTTTTTAAACTTACAAAAATTCTCAGGGATCTAAAAGTTTATTCCAAAAAAGTGTTAAAAATTCGTCTTTTTTTCTTTCAATTTCAGGATCTGTTTGTCGACTAAGTTTTTCTGTTTTGTTACAAATATTAATTTTTTGTTTTTAACTTTCAACTTAAGTCTCTCAATCAACTGCAGGGTTTTTTGTGCCAAACACTCAAAATATGCAATATTTTCCCCAAAAAATATATAAAAGTGTAATATTTGATGTGAAGTCATTGGAGCCTGAAATATGTCAAGAATTCATAACATTGTTTTTGATGCATTATTATTTTTAAGCAATATTGACCATTTTTTTTAAACTTTCAAAAATTGTCAGAGATTCAAAAGGGTTTCACCCAAAAAAGTGTTAAAAATTAGTATTTTTTTCTTTCAATTTCAGGATCTGTTTGTCGACTAAGTTTTTCTGTTTTTGTTACAAATTATTTTTTTGTTTTTAACTTTCAACACTTAAGTCTCTTGATCAACTTCAGGTTTTTTTTTTGTGCCAAACACTCAAAATATGCAATATTTCCCCCCCAAAAAATATGTTAAAGTGTAATATTTGATGTGAAGTCATTGGAGCCTGAAATATGTCAAGAATTCATAACATTTTTTATTTTGATGCATTTTTATTTTTTGAGCATGACATTTCAAAAAACTTAAATCCCACTAAAATGTTGCAAATATTAATTTTTTTGTTTTTAACTTTCAACTTAAGTCTCTTGATCAACTGCAGGGTTTTTTTGTGCCAAACACTCAAAATATGCAATATTTTCCCCAAAAAATATATAAAAGTGTAATATTTGATGTGAAGTCATTGGAGCCTGAAATATGTCAATAATTCATAACATTGTTTTTGATGCATTATTATTTTTAAGCAATATTGACCATTTTTTTTAAACTTTCAAAAATTGTCAGAGATTCAAAAGGGTTTCACCCAAAAAAGTGTTAAAAATTAGTATTTTTTTCTTTCAATTTCAGCATCTGTTTGTCGACTAAGTTTTTCTGTTTTTGTTACAAATTATTTTTTTGTTTTTAACTTTCAACACTTAAGTCTCTTGATCAACTTCAGGTTTTTTTTTTGTGCCAAACACTCAAAATATGCAATATTTCCCCCCAAAAAAATATGTTAAAGTGTAATATTTGATGTGAAGTCATTGGAGCCTGAAATATGTCAAGAATTCATAACATTTTTTATTTTGATGCATTTTTATTTTTTGAGCATGACATTTCAAAAAACTTAAATCCCACTAAAATGTTGCAAATATTAATTTTTTTGTTTTTAACTTTCAACTTAAGTCTCTTGATCAACTGCAGGGTTTTTTTGTGGCAAACACTCAAAATATGCAATATTTTCCCCCCAAAATATATAAAAGTGTAATATTTGATGTGAAGTAATTGGAGCCTTAAATATGTCAAGAATTCATAACATTGATTTTGATGCATTATTTTTAAGCAATAGTGACCATTTTTTTTAAACTTACAGAAATTGTCAGAGATTCAAAAGGGTTTCAACCAAAAAAGTGTTAAAAATTAGTATTTTTTTTCTTTCAATTTCAGGATCTGTTTGTCGACTAAGTTTTTATGTTTTTGTTCCAAAAATTTTTTTTGTTTTTAACTTTCAACACTTAAGTCTCTTGATCAACTTCAGGTTGTTTTTTTTGTGCCAAACACTCAAAATATGCAATATTTCCCCCCCCCAAAAATATGTTAAAGTGTAATATTTGATGTGAAGTCATTGGAGCCTGAAATATGTCAATAATACATAAAAAACATTTATTTTGATGCATTTTTTTTTGGAGCATGACAGTTCAAAAAACTTAAATCCCACTAAAATGTTGCGAATATTAATTTTTTGGTTTTTCACTTTCAACTTGTCTGTTGATCAACTGTAGGGTTTTTTTGTGGCAAACACTCAAAATATGCAATATTTCCCCCCCCCAAAAAATATGTTAAAGTGTAATAATTGATGTGAAGTCATTGGAGGCTGAAATATGTCAATAATTCATAACATTAATTTTAATGCGTTATTATTTTTTGGAGCATGACAGTTCAAAAAAATTAAATCCCACTATAATGTAACAAATATTTTTGTTTTGTTTTTAACTTTCAACACTTAAGTCTCTTGATCAACTTCAAGTTATTTTTGTACCAAACACTCAAAATATGCAATCCCCCCCCCCCCCAAAATATAAAAGTGTAATATTTGATGTGAAGTCATTGGAGCCTGAAATATGTCAAGAATTCATAACATTGATTTTGATGCATTATTATCTTTAAGCAATATTGACGTTTTACAAAAATTCTCAGGGATCTAAAACGGTGTTACAAATTAGTTTTTATTTCAATTTCAGGATCTGTTTGTCGACTTTAAGTTTCTATGATTTTTTGTTTGTTGCAAGCCCTTTTTGTCAAAGAAAACTGTTTTTTATGCAAACACAAAAAATGTAATATTTTCCCAAAAAAATATTTCAAAGTGCTGTGAAGTAATTGTAGTCTTAAATATGTCAATAATTTATAACAACATTGATTTTGATGCATTATTATTTTTTGAGCAATGACAGTTTCAAAAAAATAAAATCCCATAAAAAGTAAAAGGGCCCCACTTGTAAAAGTGTTACATATGTTATTTTTTGTTTTGTTTTGAACTTTTAATACTTAAGTCTCTAGATCAACTTCACGCTCAAAGTTTGCAATATTTTCCCCCAAAAAATATTTCCAAGTGTAATATTTGATGTGAAATAATTGGAGCCTTAAATAGTCAACAATTCGTGACAACATTGGTTTTGAATATTACTTTTGAGCAATAAAAACAAAATCCTAGTAAAATTCTCCAGGATCCAAAAGGGAGCCACTCATAAAAGTGTTGAAATAAGTCTTACATAATTTTTTTTATTTTCAACATTTAAATCTCTAGATCAACTGCAATCCATCTGTCCTTTTGGAGTTGTTGTCATTTTCTTAATATCTTTTTGTTTGTTTTTAGTCCCCTTTTCTAAAAAACAACAACTTTGTTATGGCAAACACAAAAAATGCAATATTTTACTCCCAAAATATATAAAAGTGTAATATTTGCTGTGAAGTAATTGGAGCTTAAATATGTCAATAATTCAAAACAACATTGACTTTGATGCTTTATTATTTTTGAGCAAAGACAGTTTTAAAAAGTGCCCAAAATGTTTCGGGCACGTCTGACTGGTAGGAGGCCACGGGGAAGACCCAGGACACGTTGGGAAGACTATGTCTCCCGGCTGGCCTGGGAAGGCCTCGGGACCCCCTGGGAGGAGCTGGGCTTCCC
Source organism: Nerophis ophidion (assembly GCF_033978795.1). Taxonomy (NCBI): domain Eukaryota; kingdom Metazoa; phylum Chordata; class Actinopteri; order Syngnathiformes; family Syngnathidae; genus Nerophis; species Nerophis ophidion. Next base: position 40,800,312 of record NC_084635.1, on the reverse strand, counting down.
TGCTTAGGCTGCTGCCCCCGCGACCCGACCTCGGATACGCGGAAGAAGAAGGTGGATGGATGGAAATATTGAAAGAAAGAAACTGCCTACATGGCAGCTTTGTGAACTTTGTACTTTGGTCTTTTATCCCACTTTTTTAATGTTTTCTTTCCATAGTATTCCATCCATCCATTTTCTACCGCTTAGTATTGTAGAATGTGCTGTTATAAAATGAGACCCCCTGTTCATTGTGTGTGTGTGTGTGACTCCCAGAAGGGACGCATGAAGGAGGCGGCTCAGCGATATCAGTACGCTCTGAGGAAGATGCCGCGTGAGGGGGAGGAGCTTAAGGGTCTGAAGGACCTGCGGGTGTCTCTCTACCTCAACCTGTCTCGCTGCAGAAGGAAGTCCAGTGTAAGTCCTCACCTCACAGCTGCTTCTCTTCACCTGACTTCTTCTTCATCCAAGCAACTGCAACTGCTTGTATCGCACATGATATCACACACAAGTAAACACTCTGCAGGACTGCTTGTATCGCACATGATATTTCATACACAAGTAAACACACTACAGGGCTGCTTGTATCGCACATGATATCACACACTAGTAAACACACTACAGGGCTGCTTGTATCACACATGATATCACACACAAGTAAACACTCTGCAGGACTGCTTGTATCGCACATGATATCATACACTAGTAAACACACTACAGGGCTGCTTGTTTCGCACATGATGAAGTTTGTATCGCACATGATATCACACACAAACACTCTGCAGGACTGCTTGTATCGCACATGATATCATACACAAGTAAACACACTACAGGGCTACTTGTTTCGCACATGATGAAGTTTGTATCGCACATGATATCATACACTAGTAAACACACTACAGGGCTGCTTGTATCGCACATGATATCACACACTAGTAAACACACTACAGGGCTGCTTGTATCGCACATGATATCACACACAAGTAAACACTCTGCAGGACTGCTTGTATCACACATGATATCATACACTAGTAAACACACTACAGGGCTGCTTGTATCGCACATGATATCACACAAGTAAACACTCTGCAGGACTGCTGGTATCGCACATGATATCACACACAAGTAAACACTACAGAGCTACTTGTATCACACACAATTAAACACTCTTCAGGACTATCACACATGATATCTCACACGCAAGTAAACACTCTGCAGGACTGGTGGTATCGCACATGATATCTCACAAGTAAACACTCTGCAGGACTGCTGGTATCGCACATTATATCTCACACGCAAGTAAACACTGCAGGACTGCTGGTATCACACATGATATCTCACACAAGTAAACACACTGCAGGACTGCTTGTATCGCACATTATATCACACAAAAGCAAACACTGCAGGACTGCTTGTATCGCACATGATATCTCACACACAAGTAAACACTCTGCAGGACTGCTTGTATCGCACATGATATCTCACACACAAGTAAACACTCTGCAGGACTGCTTGTATCGCACATGATATCACACACAAAAGCAAACACTGCAGGACTACTTTTACTGCACATGATATCTCACACAATTAACACTCTGCAGGACATGATATCACACTACAGGACTGTTTGTATCGCACACGATATCACACATTTTACATGCAGGCACATATTACCGATACTTGATATTTACCTGTATCGGACCAGAACACCTGTGCTACCAGATGATATCGAGTCACATGTTCCTCTCTGAAGCTGCGATACTAATCAAGACTTTTTGCTGATACTACTTCAGGACTTTGGCATCGCTGAGGAGTTTGCGACGAAGGCTCTGGACTTGAGGCCCAGGTCCTACGAGGCGTACTACGCCCGGGCGCGAGCCAAGAGGAGCAGCAGGTATGGGAGTGCGGCCTAGAACCCAGACCTAGAAACCAACCTTGCACTTTTCCTCCTGAGGCACTTTGCCGAGGCGCTGGCGGACCTCCAAGAAGCTGCCAGACTGTCGCCCTCCAACCGGGAGATCCGCCGGCTGCTGGTGCGGGTGGAGGAGGAGTGCCAACACCACCAGAGGCTGGCGCACAACTACCAGGACCAGGCGGACCAGGTGGACCAGTTCTCCCAGGGGAGTCTGGAGAGGACCATCCTGGAGGAGCAAGAAGACCAGCACAAGGAGCCCAAAGCCTTGGACTTTTGGCCTCTGAATCCTTACGGTCCAAACAGGACTCTGCCTGGAGGCGTGGCCTTTGGCTTGGCGGATCAGGAGGATTACATTCAGAACCCGGTCTACGTGGATCTGCCGGAGGAGGTTCCTGCGCTCCCCAGGCAGACCAGCAGGAGTCCTCACCACTGCCACTCCCTCCAGTCGGGGGGCGGCCGACCTCTCTCCTTGTGCGGACCCTCCAGTCCTCTGCCGGGGCGGCACATGTCCCTGAGGCCTGCGCCCGTTCTGACCCTGGACCTCGGTCCTGGATCCACCACAGAAAGTTCCGGGCTCAGTCCCACCGAGCTGTACCGTCCCGTGTCGCCCGGCAGCTCCTCGCCGCCCTTCCAGGTGTACCAGCCTCGCTCCTCCAGCTTCTCCAGAGGCTCCGACAGACTCTCCGCCCACTCGGCGCCCCTCGACGGCCCGCCGCTCGCCGTGGTCTCGGCTGGCGGCGCCGGAACGTCCGGTTCCAGAGGTTCTAGCTCCAGTCAGGCCTCCAGCGGGAACCTCTCCGACAACGGGAAGCAGCAAGTCCCGGAGCCGCCGTGTCCCCTCAAGAGCAGCGGAAGCTTCAAGTCCAAAGCCGAGATGAAGCCCCGCCCCTTTATGGGCGTGACGGACAAGGCGGTGCGCGTCCACGGCCAGCACCGCGGTGTGGAGACCTTCAACATGGCGCTCCTGGACTTCCCGGGGTCCAAGGAGGAGTACCAGCAGCACTTTGGAGAGCGAGCGCACCAGCGGGACGCCAGAGCCGCCGTGTCGTCTAAGCTCCGCCTCCCCGAGGGCAGACTGCAGCAGAGCAGAGAGCAGGCCGCCATGCACATGGCGCCCATCAAGCCCAAGCGCTCCTTCATCGAGTCCAACGTGTGAGGCGGACTGAAGCACAACTTGAATGTTTACAGCTGACTGCTGCTGAGGAGTGCACTCGCTGAGCACACTCACCTTAAAGGGGCAGTGCACTCTTCCAGGGAACCTCCATTCACAAACTCAATTGGTGCCTGAACAGGGATCATCAATCATCAAGCCAGAAGTGAAGCTGAGTGCACATGAAGAAACAATGGAGATGTCAATAATTGGTTCCAGCCTCCACAAAAGTCCATATTTTAGTTAAAAAGAAAAAAATATACATCATTTTTGTAACATATATCTACATATATAAATATATGTATATACATATATACACACACATTTTTTTGTTTTTGTATATATATGTACATTATGTATATATGTGAATATATACATATATATACACATATTTACCTATACATATACATACATGTATATATATATATATATATATATACACATGTATATATATATATATATATATATATATATATATATATACATACACATATATAGATATATATACCGTATTTTTCGGACTATAAGCTGCAGTTTTTTTCATAGTTTGGCCAGGGGTGCGACTTATACTCAGGAGCGACTTATGTGTGAAATTATTAACACATTACCGTAAAACATCAAATAATATTATTTAGCTCATTCACGTAAGAGACTAGAAGTATAAGATTTCATGGGATTTATGGATTAGGAGTGAGAGATAGTTTGGTAAAGGTATAGCATGTTCTATATGTTATAGTTATTTGAATGACTCTCACCATAATATGTTAGGTTAACATAGCAGTTGGTTGTTTATGCCTCATATAACCTACACTTATTCAGCCTGTTGTTCACTATTCTTTATTTATTTTAAATTGCCTTTCAAATGTCTATTCTTGGTGTCGGGTTTTATCAAATACATTTCCCACAAAAGTGCGATTTATACTCCAGTGCGACTTATACTCTGAAAAATATGGTACATACATACATAGATATATATATATATATATATATATGTGTGTGTGTGTATACATATATATATATATATATGTATGTACATATGCATAAATATATATAGAGAGAAATTTATCACACCTGTTTATCTATTTTATAGAAAAATGTAGTTAACCATATAACTGTCACCTAATATTAGAAAAATATTGATTTAAACTCAAGAATCGAATTGTGTGATGCCAAAAGATTCACAGCCCTAGTGTGTGTGTGTGTGTGTGTACACATATATATATGTATGTATACATATATACACATATAGTATATAAACATTCATGTATACATATACATGTAGGTATATATATATATATGTATGTATGTATACATATATATACACATATATGTATACATACATACATATATATATATATATATACCAACATGTATATGTATACATATAGGTATATATATGTATGTATGTATGTCTACATATATATACACATACATATATATGTATACATACATACATACATATATATATATACCAACATGTATATGTATATACTATATGTGTATATATATGTACACATACATATATATATATACCAACATGTATATGTATATACTATATGTGTATATATATGTATACATACATACATATACCTACATGTATATGTATACATATACATGTAGGTATATGTGTGTATGTATGTGTACATATATATACACATTCATATATATACACAGTGTATACACATGTCCCTTTGATACCCTTCAAAACTAACTAAAAAACATTTATAAAAAAATATATGTACCTTGTGTCGGCAAATATTTGTGGCATTTTTTGAACACTCTGTGATGACCTTAGAATCAGCGCTAGTGCCGTTAGCGTTAGCACAGATGAGTAGTCAACCCTTGTAGTGCCTTCTCCTCCGCTGTAACAAATGTCTGCTTTGGCATCTTTTTTCCAAAAAGTTTGGTCTCCTCACAATTGAAGACTGGCTGTTGTATAAATCCCCCTTCACTTCAAAGTCAACTAACCAGCTAAAATGCTGTCTCAAAGCGGTTACCTAGCAACCAAACCTCTACAGCGAGACGGTGAGAGATTGGACACACTTCAAGTGTTTCTGATCTAAGAATGTGTGTGCCATTGCCATGCATTCCTTTTTAAGTCCACAGCTAATCCCTCCTTCTTGCCAGGCTGATTTTTTGGGCCCTTTTTGGACCCGTATGAAATAACCAACACCTGGTGAAAAGAAATAATGGCGAGCTAGCAAACAGGATGTGACGTAAGAGCCGTGTACAGGAAGTGATGTCGTCAAAAAAGCTAAAATTTGTAGTCGGAGCCCTGGTTGGTACAGGAAGGGATGTTTGGTGCTTTTGGTCCAGCCAAGGCGTTGGTGAATGGAGGTTCCTCAGTCTTTAGAGCGTACATCTTATATAAAGATCAGACTAGATGCAGGTAGGATTGTCAGGTGTCTTCTGAAAATACATTTATATTTCTACCATGTACACTAGATTTGCAGATGATGTTATATACAAATATATTCCCGTGTAAGTGCTTCTTTTGTCAACATTACAGCCTTCTAAAAAACTGTTACAACCTCCTTCTTTGCTCTGGTTGCTTCGATATTGAATGTCATTATTTCACATAGCACAGGAAATATCAAGTGAACTGAACACAAGCAGTCACATGGTACATAAGATATTTATTCATTATGACTGAATTATATATATTTTTTCATTGCACAATATTTTATTTAATTGTTTTCTTTCAGTATTTAACTACTTCATCATTATTGTAATCATATGTTAATCAATATGTTGCGATTTACTGAATTACTTCCGGTGAATGTATTTGATCTGTCAAACAGCCATCAAAGGTAGTGGGCGGGGCTAACAGGACTGCAGTCCAGTGATTGGTTTAAAAGGTTGGAAGTCTCCGGCAACATGAAGGATAGACTTATATTTATTTGACATATTTAGTATTACCAGTATGTGGAAGTAAGACATAGCGTTTACAGTAAAGGAATTTCTTACAGTTATTTACGCACTTTCTGAGTAACCAATCAGGTGTGAAGCCCCGCCCACTGACTTTGACTGACAATACATGCTGGGAAAAAAATGCATTACATCATAAAATAATCACATCAATAATTAATTACAGATAAATAATGAAACAATGAAATGATTCGATTGAATGTGATTTTCCAGGAAATAAATGGACACAATGTATTTACTCCACACATTTAGGTGGTTATTAAAAGATGAATGTATTTCATTGTTCTCCCATTTGAGCCTCCATTCTGTAAACTACAAGAACATTTTCATGCGGTGGCTGACAGAATGTGGTCACATGGTGCGACAATAAACTAAATAGATCAATGCAAACATATTGTTGACATGAAAACACACATTTTGTTTGTATTGCTTATTCCCCAACTGACTGCCAGCATGCCTGCTGCTTGAATGTTACCATAGGGCTGCAGGGCTTGCATAATGTCTCATTTGCATAATTGGCCACGACGCATGCGCATGTCATTTTGACAAGATGCTTTTGGGAGCCCCAAAACTTGAAAGGCAAAATAAATATGTTTAGAAATGAACTTCCTTCTGTCACTTATTGTGTTGTTTATTGTCCCGGGCAGGAGCACAGCAGGCCCCCGCTGCTCGTTGAGAAGAGCCATGCCTAATTTTACTCAATAAGAAGCAGAACACCTTGACAGGTTTGTCACTAGTCGCAGTACTTATAGAAGCAAAAGTTTTCTGCAGGGAAATATTTGTTTTTTTTTATAATTGTTAGATATAAATATATATATATATATATATATATATACATACATATGTATATATACATATATATATACACATAAATATATATACATACATACATATAAATACATATACATCTATAAATACATATATACATATAAAAATATATACATATGTATATATAAATATATATGTCCATATATATATATACACATATATATACACATACATACACATCTATACATACATACATATATATATATATATTTACATACACATATGTATACATTTATATATATATACATACATATATACGTATAAAAATGTATACATATATATGTATACATACGTACATATATATATAAATACATATATACACATACACATACATACATACATATACATCTATAAATACATATATACATATAAAAATATATACATATGTATATATAAATATATATGTCCATATATATATATACACATATATATACATTTATATATATACACATACATACACATCTATATATACATACATATATATATATATTTACATACACATATGTATACATTTATATATATATATACATATATACGTATAAAAATGTATACATATATATGTATACATACGTACATACATATATATAAATACATATATACACATACATATATATACATATAAATAGACATACATATATACATACACATATATACATATATATTATATACATATAAATATATATACATATGTATATATAGATATATATGTACATATATATATATATGTACATATATATATATATGTACATATATATATATATACACATATACATTCATATATATACACACACACATATATTTACATACACATATGTATACATTTATATATATATATATAGATATATATTATATACGTATAAAAATGTATACATATATATGAATATATACATACATACACATACATACATACATATAAATACACATACATATATACATACACATCTATACATATATATTATATATATTATATACATATAAAAATATATACATATGTATGTCTACATATATATGTACATATATATATACACATACATATATATATATACATATAAAAATATATACATATATATATATATATACACATATATATACATACATATATCCATACACATATATACACACACGTATACATTAATATATATATATATATATCCCCCCTGCTGGTGATGAAAGAAGAGTGCAGGTTGAGCAGCAGAGACAGTTCTTTTATCTACAAGTGCAGGGTGCCAAGGTGCAGATATTATGACATGATGTGATGATGCAACATGTCATTGAAAACAGAACACATCGCATGTGAAGAATCGCAAACATCAGTACATAATATTCCAATCAGGGTGTAAGCAGAGAACGGCAGGAGGTAGAATAACAATATTCCTGATAAGAGTCTTTGTGGGATGTAGAAATGTGACGGGCTGGTCTACCTGAAATGACGAGGGCTCCTGTCGCCGTGGCGACGGAGGCTGCTAGTGGCTGCTGCTCCTCCAGCGAGCGATGGCCATCTTCAGGGTGTGGTTGGGCGTCAGCAAGGTGGTAAGCAAGGGCAGGTTGGTCATGGGACTGGAACGCTGCTTGCTGTGGATCCACATGCTGATGGACTCCTTCTCATAGGAATAACCATCTGGGGGCACAGCAACACCCGCTTTATACTTCTACTCCACACTCATATCATACATCACATCAGCACACTTCTACTGTACACTCATATTATACATCACATCTGTATACTTCTACTGTACACTCATATCATGCATCACATCTGTATACTTCTACTGTACACTCATATCATGCATCACATCTGTATACTTCTACTGTACACTCATATCATGCATCACATCTGTATACTTCTACTGTACACTCATATCATGCATCACATCTGTATACTTCTACTGTACACTCATATAATACATCACATCTGTATACTTCTACTGTACACTCATATCATGCATCACATCTGTATACTTCTACTGTACACTCATATCATGCATCACATCTGTATACTTCTACTGTACACTCATATCATACATCACATCTGTATACTTCTACTGTACACTCATATCATACATCACATCTGTATACTTCTACTGTACACTCATATAATACATCACATCTGTATACTTCTACTGTACACTCATATCATACATCACATCTGTATACTTCTACTGTACACTCATATAATACATCACATCTGTATACTTCTACTGTACACTCATATCATGCATCACATCTGTATACTTCTACTGTACACTCATATAATACATCACATCTGTATACTTCTACTGTACACTCATATCATGCATCACATCTGTATACTTCTACTGTACACTCAAATCATGCATCACATTTGTATACTTCTACTGTACACTCATATCATACATCACATCTGTATACTTCTACTGTACACTCATATCATACATCACATCTGTATACTTCTACTGTACACTCATATCATGCATCACATCTGTATACTTCTACTGTACACTCATATCATGCATCACATCTGTATACTTCTACTGTACACTCAAATCATGCATCACATCTGTATACTTCTACTGTACACTCATAATACATCACATCTGTATACTTCTACTGTACACTCTTATCATGCATCACATCTGTATACTTCTACTGTACACTCATATCATGCATCACATCTGTATACTTCTACTGTAAACTCATAATACATCACATCTGTATACTTCTACTGTACACTCATATAATACATCACATCTGTATACTTCTACTGTACACTCATATCATGCATCACATCTGTATACTTCTACTGTACACTCATATCATGCATCACATCTGTATACTTCTACTGTACACTCATATAATACATCACATCGGTATACTTCTACTGTACACTCATCATACATCACATCTGTATACTTCTACTGTACACTCATATAATACATCACATCTGTATACTTCTACTGTACACTCATATCATACATCAGCACACTTCTACTGTACACTCATATCATACATCACATCTGCACACTTCTACTGTACACTCATATCATACATCACATCTGTATACTTCTACTGTACACTCGTATCATACATCACATCTGTATACTTCTACTGTACACTCGTATCACACATCATATCTGTATACTTCTACTGTACACTCATATCATACATCACATCTGTATACTTCTACTGTACACTCATATACATCACATCTGTATACTTCTACTGTACACTCGTATCATACATCACATCTGTATACTTCTACTGTACACTCGTATCATACATAACATCTGCATACTTCTACTGTACACTCATATCATACATCACATCAGCACACTTCTACTGTACACTCATATCATACATCACATCTGTATACTTCTACTGTACACTCATATCCTACATCACATCTGTATACTTCTACTGCACACTCATATCATACATTACATCTTTATTATTATCTTTATACTTCTACTGTACACTTGTGTTACATTACATCATTATTATATTATACTTCTACTGTACACATATCTTACATGACATATTTATTGTTATCTTTAGACTTCTACAGTACACTTATACATTACATCTTTATTAGTATATTTATACTTCTACTGTACACTTGTGTTACATTACATCTTTATTTTTATATTTATACTCTACTGCACACTTATATCTTACTTGACATAGTTATTGTCTTTATACTATTACTGTACACTTATATATTACATCTTTATTATTGTATTTATACTTCTACTGCACACTTATGACACATTACATCTTTATTAGTATATTTATACTTCTACTGTACACTAATGTTACACTACATCTTTATTATTATATTTATACTCTAATGCACACTTATCTTACAACGTATTGTCTTTATACTATTACTGTACACTTATATATTACATCTTTATTATTGTATCTATACTTCTACTGTACACTTATGATACATTACACCTTTATTATTCTGTTTTTACTTTTACTTTACACTTATATCTTACATAACATATTTATTATCTTAATACTTCTACTGTACACTTAAACATTACATCTTTATTATATGTAAACTTCTACTGCACACTGATATCATACATCACATGTTTATTATCTTTATACTTCTACTGTACACTTATATGATACATCACATGGTTATTATGTTTTATTTATTTACTTGGGAGTTTTAATCTATACAAAGTGCAATATATGTTATTAATTATAAATTGTTAATTTAACCTTACTTTTGTAGGTAAAAACCGCAACTATTACAGCCAAAAATGTGATTTATTATTTAAAATCGCCAACTAACATTCTAATTTACATCTGGCAGTTCGGATCGCTAATCACTCAGTGGAAACTAGCATGCTAATTGCTAGCAGCTAGGACCGCCAATCGCTAGGTGGCAAGTAGCGTGCTAATTATGGGCTGGCAGGTAGATGGCTAACATAAATACAACATCATTAGTCATATTTACAACAGGTAGATGGCAAACATAAATACAACATCATTAGTCATATTTACTACAGGTAGATGGCTAACATAAATACAACATCATTAGTCATATTTACTACAGGTAGATGGCTAACATAAATACAACATCATTAGTCATATTTAGTACAACTTCACTACAGTGTGTTGGATTGATGTTGGATTTAAAACATTTACATTTGAGGACATAGTGCACGATAAAGAAATATATATTTTTAAACTCATCAAGCAACAGTGAATGAGCGCCCTGCAGTACCTCTGCAACGCCACTAGGGGTGTGAGGTGGTGTAAATACATCCCAGCTGCATGCAAAGAACACAACACATGACAGCACTGTGTCATGCTGACTAAATATGACCGTGGGTATGGTGTCAGGTGCTGATCAAAGTAGGATTGGTGTGGACTGGCTGCTCACCTGCGGCAAGGACAGGCTCTCTCATCAGCTCTCTGGTGATGGGACACAGGAACTCGTCAGGGATGCCACAACACGTCCAATCCTTCTTCAGCTCCTCCACCTTTCTCAGGACCTTGCAGCGCAGTCCCAGTGATTCTGTGTACGTACACACACACACACACACACACACACACACACACACACACACACACACACACACACACACACACACACACACACACACACACACACACGTCAGAAATGTCCACGTGGGGACCTCTAACCAAAACACACACCAGTTGTCACACACCCAAGTCATGAACATTCACCTCCAAGGGACCATTTAAAAAAAAAAGGAAAAGATGAATAGGTGTGGTATTTATTGAAAAAAAATATATATATATATGTATAGGTAAGGTGTACTATACTATAGTATTGTATGGTATTTATTTAAAAAATGGGAAACACGCATAGGTATGGTATTTTTTTTTCTTAAAGAAACATGCATAGATAGGAATGTTATGGTATATTATGGTATGATATATATTAAAAAATATGTAACATGCATAGGTATGGTACGGTATTATTTTTCTTTAAAAAGAAACATGCATGGATAGGAATGTTATGGTATGGCATGGTATATATTTTAAAAATATGAAAGATGCATAGGTATGGTATGATATGGTATTAATTAAAAAAAGAAAACATGCAAAAATATGGTATGGTATTAATTAATACATTAATAAGCTTTTTTTTTTTAAAGGAAACATGTATAAGTATGTTATGGTATTTTTTTTACAAAAGGAAACATGCATAGCTATTGTATTTATTCAAAAAAATAAAAATAAACATGCATAGGTATGGTATGGTTTGCTATTTATCTAAAAAATAAGGAAACGTGCATAGGTATGGTATGGTGTGGTATTTATTAAAAAAAAAAAAAGATGCATAAAGCCTAATAGAAGGACATGTTCTATTCTATTGATTGCAATGCTTTGGAGCGGCAGGTGACTGACATGTCAGGTTGTGGTCTCACCAGGACAGAAACACACACACACACACACACACACACACACACACACACACACACACACACACACACACACACACACACACACACACACCTTGGCTGTGTGACTAAAAGGTGAACACAAAGTGTGAGCAGCGGTGTCAGACAAGAAGAAGAAAGTGAGAGTAAAGATGATCTGTTCACAAGTGACATACCACAATTGACATACCACAAGTGACGTACCACATGTGACATACCACATGTGACGTACCACATGTGACGTACCACAAGTGACGTACCACAAGTGACATACCACAAGTGACATACCACATGTGACATACCACATGTGACGTACCACAAGTGACATACCACAAGTGACGTACCACATGTGACGTACCACATGTGACGTACCACAAGTGACATACCACAATTGACATACCACAAGTGACGTACCACAAGTGACGTACCACATGTGACGTACCACATGTGACGTACCACAAGTGACGTACCACAAGTGACGTACCACAAGTGACGTACCACATGTGACGTACCACATGTGACGTACCACAAGTGACATACCACAATTGACATACCACAAGTGACGTACCACATGTGACATACCACATGTGACGTACCCAATGTGACGTACCACATGTGACGTACCACAAGTGACGTACCACAAGTGACGTACCACAAGTGACGTACCACAAGTGACGTACCACAAGTGACGTACCACAAGTGACGTACCACAAGTGACATACCACAAGTGACATACCACATGTGACATACCACAAGTGACATACCACATGTGACATACCACAAGTGACATACCACAAGTGACATACCACAAGTGACATACCACATGTGACATACCACAAGTGACATACCACATGTGACGTACCACAAGTAACATACCACAATTGACATACCACAAGTGACGTACCACATGTGACATACCACATGTGACGTACCCAATGTGACGTACCACATGTGACGTACCACAAGTGACGTACCACAAGTGACGTACCACAAGTGACGTACCACAAGTGACATACCACAAGTGACATACCACATGTGACATACCACATGTGACATACCACAAGTGACATACCACATGTGACATACCACAAGTGACATACCACAAGTGAAATACCACATGTAACATACCACATGTAACATACCACAAGTGACATACCACATGTGACATACCACAAGTGACATACCACATGTAACATACCACAAGTGACATACCACAAGTGACATACCACATGTAACATACCACAAGTGACATACCACAAGTGACATACCACATGTGACATACCACAAGTGACATACCACATGTGACATACCACAAGTGACGTACCACATGTGACATACCACAAGTGACGTACCACAAGTGAAATACCACATGTAACATACCACAAGTGACATACAACATGTGACATACAACATGTGACATACCACATGTGACATACCACATGTGACATACCACAAGTGACATACCACAAGTGACATACCACAAGTGACATACCACAAGTGACATACCACATGTGACATACCACATGTGACATACCACATGTGACATACCACAAGTGACATACCACATGTGACATACCACATGTGACATACCACATGTGACATACCACATGTGACATACCACAAGTGACATACCACAAGTGACATACCACAAGTGACATACCCCATGTGACATACCACAAGTGACATACCCTATGTGACATACCACAAGTGACATACCCTATGTGACATACCACATGTGACATACCGCAAGTGACATACCGCAAGTGACATACCACAAGTGACATACCACATGTGACATACCACATGTGACATACCACATGTGACATACCACATGTGACATACCACATGTGACATACCACATGTGACATACCACAAGTGACATACCACAAGTGACATACCACATGTGACATACCACATGTGACATACCACAAGTGACATACCACAAGTGACATACCACAAGTGACATACCACAAGTGACATACCACATGTGACATACCACATGTGACATACCACAAGTGACATACCACATGTGACATACCACATGTGACATACCACATGTGACATACCACAATTGACATACCACAAGTGACATACCACATGTGACATACCACAATTGACATACCACAAGTGACATACCACATGTAACATACCACAAGTGACATACCACATGTGACATACCACAAGTGACATACCACAAGTGACATACCACAAGTGACATACCACATGTAACATACCACAAGTGACATACCACAAGTGACATACCACAAGTGACATACCACAAGTAACATACCACATGTAACATACCACAAGTGACATACCACAAGTGACATACCACATGTGACATACCACAAGTGACATACCACATGTGACATACCACAAGTGACATACCACAAGTGACATACCACAAGTGACATACCGCATGTGACATGCCGCATGTGACGTACCGCATGTGACGTACCGCATGTGACGTACCGCATGTGACGTACCGCAAGTGACGTACCGCAAGTGACGTACCGCAAGTGACGTACCGCAAGTGACGTACCGCAAGTGACGTACCGCAAGTGACGTACCGCAAGTGACGTACCGCAAGTGACGTACCACAAGTGACGTACCACAAGTGACGTACCACAAGTGACATACCACATGTGACATACCACATGTGACATACCACATGTGACATACCACAAGTGACATACCACAAGTGACATACCACAAGTGACATACCACAAGTGACATACCACATGTGACATACCACAAATGACATACCACAAGTGACATACCACATGTGACATACCACATGTGACATACCACAAGTGACATACCACATGTGACATACCACAAGTGACATACCACAAGTGACATACCACAAGTGACATACCACAAGTGACATACCACAAGTGACATACCACAAGTGACATACCACAAGTGACATTCCACAAGTGACATACCACAAGTGACAGTCCACAAATGACATACCACATGTAACATACCACAAGTGACATTCCACAAATTACATACCACATGTAACATTCCACAAGTGACATACCACATGTAACATACCACAAGCGACATTCCACAAATGACATACCACAAATGACATACCACAAGTGACATACCACGCAGCTTCATCAACATCCACTTCACTCCCATCAACTAAGAGCATAAGCCCCTCCCACAATCTGCCTTGTGTTTCATTACCTTCTCTCCCAGGAGAGAAAAACAACAACTCTATTTGGCTAAAAAGCACATTTTGTCCCCAGTAGTTGATTGTTCATCCTGCTGCCATTCCTTTACCACTTTTGAGGTGTGTTTGGGGTCATTGTCCTGTTGGAACACCCAACTGTGCCCAAGACCCAACCTCCGAGCTGATGATTTTAGCTTGTCCTGAACAATTTGGAGCTAATCCTCCTTTCTCATTGTCCCATTTAAAGCAGCAGTTGCATTGGCAGCAAAACAGGCCCAGAGCATAATACTACCACCACCATGATTGACAGTAGGAATGGTGTTTTTGGGATTAAATGTCTCAACTTGTTCTTCTCCAAACATATTGCTGAGTATTGTGTCCAAACAGCTCTGTTTTTGTTTCATCTGACATCACATGGACAAAGTTAATACCTTATCTTTATATATATATATATATATATATATATATATATATATATATATATATATATATATATATATATATATATAGAGAGAGAGAGAGACAGAGAGTATTTGAAAATTCTACTCCTCCCTTGTTTATTTCCGTAACAACCTTCTTAAAGTTTTGTAATGAATCAGAAATATCTAGCAGCTAAAATGTGCCACACATGGATAAGTGTGAAGAGTGTTTTACCATCATGCACTCTAATGGATTCAAATGGGTGTAATGTTGACGTTTCTATGGTGTTTGGACATGTTTCATAATATCCACAAAGTTCAGTGACCAGGTGTGTTGACCTTTATGTTAGTTGCCCCCCCCCCTTTTTTTTTTTTGCACCATGACTAGGGAAGGTTGTTTGTATTGTGTTCTATAAGTACTGTGAGAGTCCTGGTGTACAGGCTCTCAGTTACATTTTGTCTCCTCGTGCGTTCCCAAAAGCAGTAAAGTGATCTTCCTCACCTACATGCAGGTCTGTGGTTAGTGTTTCCTTGGTGAGAGCCAGCAGCTCCGTGCCGTCGATGTTGTTGGTCCTGAAGGTGTCCACCAGTCCTTCCAGCAGCCACGCACACACGTCCTCCTCCGACCAATCACAGAGCAGCAGCTTGGAGCGGCCTGTGGACGTGGACGCTGAGGGGACAAGGCAGAGCGAGACGGCTCTTTGACAGGGTGTTTTTTTTTTTTTTTCCCTTCTTCTTTCCTTTCATGTAAAAAGGCCAAATGTTATCTTGGAATCCTGCCGACTATTGACCCGGGAGCCCAGATCTAAGTGACTTTATGGATTCATCCTAAGAGCTTTCATTGACAAAGGAGCCAGAAATAAAAGCTGAGATGGTAAGTGCAGGAGTCCAGGGTGTAAAAGGATCAAGTGTGAGACTTTATGGCTGCAAATATCCTAAGAGAAGATATGAAATAGCCTAAAACCTCTTGGAAGATCAACATTGAAGTTGTCAATCAGCTTTATCTCGAGTAAAGATCCACCCATTGTCAGCGCCCTTATCTGCCATTTTCAAATATACAGTACCACCTTTTGTACACACGTGATACTACTATTTAGGATTTTAAAAATAGTCAAGTAGCTACAAATAACCACTGATCAAGCAAAAGCCTTTTTGCCTTACTCCTGGCCACGCCCCCTTCTACAGTACATTTGTTTTGCCAGGATATCCAGTTTTTGTACTTCTTTCCCGGCGTCTTTTCGGTTGTTTTGGCGACTGAAACGATCAAGCCTGCGTTCGCAACACTCGCAGTGTGGGCTCATTAAAGGAGCGCCACCAGTTTCATGTTCCATCATTCAATCAAAGAACGCGATGGACATGAAGATGACAATAAAGATATCTCTGCCAAAACATCAAAACTTTGTGTTAATATCTTTGTGTAAATATAGATTTTAACACGGGACGGTATAGCTCGGTTGGTAGAGTGGCCGTGCCAGAAACTTGAGGGTTGCAGGTTCGATTCCCGCTTCCGCTATTCTAGTCACTGCCGTTGTGTCCTTGAGCAAGACACTTTACCCACCTGCTCCCAGTGCCACCCACACTGGTTTAAATTAACATAGATATTGGGTTTCACTATGTAAAGCGCTTTGAGTCACTAGAGAAAAGCGCTATATAAATATAATTTATATTGGCCGTGCAAACAACCTGAGGGTTCCAGGTTCGATCCCCACCTTCTACCAACCTCGTCACGTCCGTTGTGTCCTTGAGCAAGACACTTCACCCTTGCTCCTGATGGGTCCTGGTTAGGGCCTTGCAAGGCAGCTCCTGCCATCAGTGTGTGAATGAATGGGTGAATGTGGAAATAGGGTCAAAGCGCTATGAGTACATTGAAGGTAGAAAATGATAACCCATTTACCTCCTCTGCTTTTTTTTTTGCCAGGATATCCTGTTTTTGTCCTTCTTTCCTGGCGTCTTTACGGTTGTGTTTTGATTGTTTTGGCTACTGAAACGATCAAGCCTGCGTTCGCAACACTCGCAGTGTGGGCTCATTAAAGGAGCGCCACCAGTTTCATGTTCCGTCATTCAATCGAAGAACGCGATGGACATGAAAATGACAAAAAAGATATCTCTGCCAAACATCAAACCTTTGTGTTAATATCTTTGTGTAAATATAGATTTTAACACGGGACAGTGTGGCGTGGTTGGGAGAGTGGCCGTACCAGCAACTTGAGGGTTGCAGGTTGGATTCCCGCTTCCGCTATTCTAGTCACTGCCGTTGTGTCCTTGAGCAAGACACTTTACCCACCTGCTCCCAGTGCCACCCACACTGGTTTAAATTAACATAGATATTGGGTTTCACTATGTAAAGCGCTATATAAATATAATTTATATTGGCCGTGCAAACAACCTGAGGGTTCCAGGTTCGATCCCCACCTTCTACCAACCTCGTCACGCCCGTTGTGTCCTTCAGCAAGACACTTCACCCTTGCTCCTGATGGGTCCTGGTTAGGGCCTTGCAAAGCAGCTCCTGCCATCAGCATGTGAATGAATGGGTGAATGTGGAAATAGAGTACATTGAAGGTAGAAAATGATAACCCATTTACCTCCTCTGCTTTATTTTGTCAGGATATCCTGTTTTTGTCTTTCTTTCCTGGCGTCTTTACGGTTCTGTTTTGATTGTTTTGGCTACTGAAACGATCAAGGCTGCGTTCGCAACACTCGCAGTGTGAGCTCATAAAGGAGCGCCACCAGTTTCATGTTCCGTCATTCAATGGAAGAACGCAACGGATATATAATATTCATGTTTAAATATATTTTACTGCAAATAAATATAAACTACAAATATCGCTTATCGGCCTCCTTGACTACTAAAAATGTATATCGTATCGGCCCTGAAAAAACCTTCTTGGTGGATCTCTAATCTTAAGACTAGATAAAAATGAAGAAAAGTACCCATCCTACCTTCAGATGATGTCCCAGTAGATTGTTCTGGAAGACGCAGAAGAAGAGAAGGCTTCATATCAATGCACACAAACTAAAATGTTCTTTGTGGCATGTAAAACTCACCAGGCAGCGACTTCCCGGCTGCAGTCAAGCAGGTAGAGAGCAAACATCAGACATCCAGACATTATTCCTGACATGATGATGATATTGTGTGCCTCCATCTCACCGGGGCCAGTGCAGCCATCTTCCAGCCTCCAGATGTTGACCGTCTTGTCCATGGATCCTGTGGCGATGAGTGGTGAGGTCGGAGAGCAGCAACACGCCGTCACATACCTGCAGAAGGTCATCATCACTGTCTCTTACTCATCATTATCACATGTCATTTCCCCACTTGTGTGACTCAAGTTAAAACAATATCTGTGATAAGTGGTGAATGTGTTTTTCCATTTCCACTTTCATTTTATTGGCAGTTTAGTTAAGAGTCTGTGAACCCCTCCCCAAGATTTCTTCTTTTTTCCCCCTATCTCAGGTTTTTGAAGTTTTTCCTTGCCCAAATGTTTGTTCAGATTAAGGGATGTCATTGAGGCACCTGTGATTGATTACTTGAAAAAGACAATTGTTTATTTGGCAACACTAAATGGTCCCTAGTGTGTGAATGATGTCTATCTGTGTTGGCTCTGCGATGAGGTGGCGACTTGTCCAGGGTGTACCCCGCCTTCCGCCCGAATGCAGCTGAGATAGGGTTCAGCGCCCCTCGCAACCCCAAAAAGGACAAGCAGTAGAAAGTGGATGGATGGATATTGCAATCAATGGTTACAAGTTAAATAGGAACAATTGCATGTTTCACAATCTTTATGTGATGCAAGAATATGTTTTTTTCTTTTTTTTATACATTTTAAACCACAAAAAAAACAATGTACTTATTTGGAGTCATTAATTTCGCCTTCTATGAAGACATCTGAAAAAACACCAACAGTACTCCATTTACATCTCGACCCCTGCAAGCAGTTATTACAGGAGCTAACGCAGAGGAACTACTTTTAGTAACACTGATGTGACGTCACTATTGACATATTAAACTGCTGCATCGCCTCAGACTTGGTGAAAGTTCATTCCAGATTGTAACTCATGCCTCTCACTTATAAAGTAGAAGGCTGTGGATATAAACATAAAGTTGGTCAACTTTGAAATCCAACTTAGACCCGGGGACTACCACCACGGTGACGTCATTATCTAAACGAGGAACACAAGTCTTGTGCTGAAAGATATAAACATCCCATCAGTCTGTATCCCAGTGAGAGCAGACATTGTACAGTAAGTGGTTGTTTTATTATGTTTGTATATCTTGTTTATCTCTTAAAAATGTTGCTACATTATGCTTCTTGTTGGACTAAATCTGCATCTGTTTAGCACACATCTTCTAAAACATGTAGACCGTCCTCCTTATATTCAGGCTCAAAAACAAAAGTTGGTCTGGATAGCCTGCTGATCATCAGCCGCAGCAGGATGGATGGATATATATATATATATATATATATATATATATATATATATATATATATATATATATAAATATACACACACACACACACACACACACAATATTTGGGTATCTTTTCTAATAATGTCTATACTGTAAACCTTGAGTTGTTAAAGTTTGAGTGCACCTCTCTCCTCAAGTGTGTATGAGTGGATGTGTGTCTGTATGAAGGGTTTGCGTGAACAAAGTATGACTGTTTGTCATTTTAACTGTAAAATCTAATAAAATATATTCGCAAAAAAAAAAAAAAAAGTTTCTGGATCATCAATTGTCCCAAAGTAGTAATTGTTGTCCCTCATCAAGTCTGCCATGATTAGTAGATTAGGAAAGTGAACATTAATACGCCACGCATGCTTAAAATGATCAAAATATGTATATATTACATGTTATTATGAATGTTGCTAGATATTACATATATACTTAGTTTGTATATAAAACATTTGTATTTTTTTGTATGTTTTACAGTGCTTTATAGGCAGAACAGAGTGACTATTTAAGACATGACAAAGGAGGTATTTGATACTTAGAAGAGTTTACATGTTGTGTTTTTTGTTCAATCCCAGAAAGACTTTGACTTAAAATTGAATCCTGGCTTTGTAGATACACTGAGACAAAGTCTATGCTCATTTTGTTTCTCAAACTGCACCAATTGTCAGAATTTTCAACAAACTGGAAGGGTTTTGTCCTGAGGATTATCCGTGATTTGTACATTTTTAGAATGTGCTTGTTTTGTTTTTGGCCAAAGTAGAACAAAGAAAACAACCTGGAGTTGTCCTTATTTTTAAGTTATCATGCCATAATTTTACCCTTCCGGCCCACTTGGGAAAAGATTTTCCTCCATGTGGCCGCTGAGCTAAAATGAGTTTGACACCCCTGGCTTAACCTATTGTTACTATAACAATCTACAAGGTTAATATAGGTTGCTTCTCTTTCGTCCCCTCCATTTTTCTGCATTCTTTTGTATCTGTAGTTATCATGTAATACATGTAATGTTGCATTTGAACAACTGTATGGTTGATAATAGACATAAATTATTGGTATTATTAATTATCAATAGCATTATTTCTATTGGTATTTGTATTGTTCCATTTGGTGTAGTAACTTTCATTGTCATTTCTGTATTATTATTTATTTCACTAACTGCTTCTTTGCTATCACTTTTACCATCATATTTGTACATATCCTATTTGCTGATGTTGCTCCACTTTTTTGTCTTATCTCACCTCTTGTCCCCACAATTTCCCCCTCTGTCATCCTTTTTTTCTCTTTCTTTCTCCTCCAGCTTTGATTGATTGAGTGAAACTTCATTATTAGATTGCACAGTACAGTACATATTCCATACAATTGAGCACTAAATGGTAACACCCCAATAAGTTCCCCTCATCGACGTCCCACTGGGGTGAGTTTTTCCTTGCCCTTATGTGGGCTGTGTACCGCGGATGTCGTTGTGGCTTGTGCAGCCCTTGGAGACACTTGTGATTTAGGGCTATATAAATAAACATTGATTGATTGATTTTTCAACTTGTTTAAGTCGGTCGGGGTCCACGTTAATCAATTCTGGCAAAAGCTCCGGCCCGGCTGCACCAAATGTAGGGGTGGGCAAATTAATGCGTTAATTACACATTAACTCATCAATCTATTAACGCCGACAATTATTTTATCGCACATTTGCGTATGTTGTTTACATGTTTTTATTTTGTTAACGCCTTTTCTTAACAAGATGGCATCTCCCGGATGTACTTCGGCATTGAGGGGCTCTTGGTAAAGATGGAACATTTGGCAAAAATACCGGACAATTCTGCAAATTTGATGGCTGGCTTACAGCGTGGTCACTCCGGGATCACTTACGACCGCCAGACAATTCTGAATGTGGATAGATCGGGCCGTTTTGGACTGAATGACGCGTGCTTGCTAGACCGGCTAGCTAGCATGGGAATACTTTGCCGGCTACATCCAGCGGCCTGTGAAGCAGCGGAGTATATGTGTTGTCTGTCTATTTATGAATAATGCAGACCAGGAGTGTTGGCTGAGTTCTTAACGTTTGCTTTCAGAGCGTGCATATCACAACATACAAGATGTCGTCATGGCAACACAACCTATACCGGGCTACCGCGCATGCTCCTCACTCCTGTTGCATGCTGGGTAGGGTAGTTCTTTTTTCCCCTGGCTCATAACATCACAATATAGTACCATGTATATGATGCCTTCAGTTTATCAAAGCACCAAGCAAACAATCGGAAAATTCCCATCATATCAATTCCTAGATATGGTCATAATTATTTTAAGTGCACAACGCAGAATAAACACAACATTATTAATATTGCTACTACGGATAATTTGATCAAAAATTCCCTAAAACAGCCCACTACCTATAATATAGGTTTTTTAAACATAAGACCCTGATAAAAAAAATGTTTCTGCTGTTACCTCAGAAATTGCCTGTTCAGATGTTATGATTGTGGCTCAGAGATTTGTATGTAGATTATATTTATTTTCCATAACAAACAGGATAACTTAAATACCCTAGCAGTGGCAATAAGCTTAAATGTTTGTATTTACATTTTTTTGAGTTGATTTTCATAAAATATGCTATTTAACTGCTACTGTTTAACAAGTACTGATTTAAATTGTGTTCGCACAACAAATGTTTTGGCGCTTTTGTTCATGTGGGAGAATATTCCAATAAAGGTGCACTACACACTACTTTTGAATTCATTATTGGGCTTTGCGTATACAATGCAGTTAATCGCGATTAATCGGAGAAATAGTGCGATTAACTAAGATTAAAATTTTTAATCGTTGCCCAGCCCTAACCAAATGATAATATAAATACATTTAATAAAGTCAAATACAAATAAGGCAATGAGAAAAGTATCCCACACTTGGCTTTTGTAAAGTAAATATGAACAGCTGATATGGGCATCTATATCTACTGTATGATTTGCCTGAGAAGCTGGACAGGACAAAAAAATATATAAAAAATAAATAAATCAAATAAAATAAATGATTTATTTGCCAATCATTTGACAGCCCTAGTAAAAATTTTCCATCGAGATTTGACATGAGAGGACTTGATAAAGTTAGAAAGACCTACCTTTCATGTTGACTCAGTGTGTAAAGCAGCGCAGCATTTTTCTGCAGAGTACAAAAAAACGTGATGAAAAACTAAAAAAAAGGTGAGAGGGTGACTTTGTAGACAAAGAAACTCACTGCGTCATATATTGTCACGGTTTTGTCCACAGAGCTGGAACGACAACGACACAAATATTCTGTGAGACTTAGCCATTGGGAAATGAAGTGATGCATGTCGCCATCTAGTGGCCACATCACTCCACGTCTCTGCTGCCTTTAAACGCCAGGAGAGGAATATACAGACAAGTGTTGTAGAAGACAACCAGGCTGCGGTGTGTTCCTTACCCAGACACCAGCAGCTGTCCGTCTGAGGAGAAGGCACATGTGAGGACGGGAGCTGAATGCTCAGTTAGCGTGTGCAACAACTGCATCCTGAACACTGCCAGAGAGAGAGAGAGAGAGAGAGAAGGTGTGTGAGGCGGGGAGAACTTCTCACTTGGAAGATGACTTACTGTACCTCCGGAGGTCATCTTGGTCACTGTCCACACCTTCACATGGTTGTCTTGTCCACACGACGCCAGGCGGAACTGCACCACCTGACTGTCTGCAAAACAAGGTGTCAAACTCAGCTGACAATGGCCGTCGTCATGTCCTTAACCCCGCTTCTCGTCTTTCAGGTGTTTTCTTCCATCTTGAAAAAAGGATGAGATCCTCTCCTCCTAGCACAGGGGTAGGGAACCTATGGCTCTAGAGCAGGGGTCGGGAACCTTTTTGGCTGAGAGAGCCATGGAAGCCAAATACTTTAAAATGTATTTCCGTGAGAGCCATATAATATTTTTTTAACACGGAATACAACTAAATGTGTGCATTTTTATGTAAAACCAACATTAGGGTATAAAACGTCTGTTATTCTTTTTAATAACATTTTTATTCTGAAGCTAACTAATAATGATTAAAATACTTCTTACCATTCCTGACTTCTTGAACAGGTGTGGTTGAAAACGGATGGCTGGATAAAAATGCATTAGAGTTTTTAACACTGATTACCAGTGGAATTATTCATTACTTATTGTGTTAAGCAATGTCAGCTAAGTGGAATTTTTCATTACTTATCGTGTTAAGCAATGTCAGCTAAGATTTATCCGAGAGTCAGATGCAGTCATCAAAAGAGCAATATCTGGCTCGAGAGCCATAGGTTCCCTACCCCTGGACTAGAGCGTCGCATGCGTGATGTCTGAAGGAGTGTTTTCATGCATATTTTCCATGTAATCAAGCTGGCGCCGTTAGCATTAGCTAATATGCTAACACGTTCACAAGTGTCTGTGTTAGTATAACTAGCGTACAACGGCATTCTTTTTGTATTGTTTCACTTCCACAAATTCCTCAGTAAATTCCCCAAATGGTCAGCATGGAGTTATTGAGTCTGCTGGTGGGTCCATGACCATGACTTCTGTTTTGTTTGATCATCCGTTTTACTGCCATGTTACAGAAACTGTTTGGGAACAATGAAGGTAAATAAACATTTACAGAATATTTCTGTATAAATAACTCATTTCACAACGTATACCGTATTTCCTTGAATTGCCGCCGGGGCGCTAATTAATTTAAAACCTCTTCTCACTCCGGCGTTTACCAAAGGCATGCGGTAAATTTAGGCCTGCGCTTATAAATTTGAGTGTGTTGTAAGGATACCATCATGAAAAGCACATTTAATAAAAAAAACAACATTATTATGGTCTTACCTTTACTTAAAAATAAAGTCCATGCGCAGCTCCTTCTGATCAAAAGCATCGATAACTTGTTTATAGAAGTCTTCCTTATCTTTCTTCAGTTTTAAAAGTCTCTCTGTCTCGATGGAGATCTTCCTTTATAACCTCCTGCTTCGATTGAAAGTCCAGTTTAGAAAACTGTTTTATTTTAGATATGTAATCCTCCATGTTAAAAGTGCAAGCGAGAGGAAAAAATAAAAGGATCGCTGCTCACTCTTGCTGCTTGTTGTCACTTCTTCTGCAGCCGAGTAGTCGCAAGAAGGATCACTAGCGCCCTCATATTTGACACACGCAGCTACGGTATATTAATAAAACATAGCTGCTTACTGTTCTTTTTAGCATATTCAATAGCTTGGACCTTAAATCCTACTGAATAGCTCTTAATCTTCTTCCCTTTATGCGATTTCAAATGATTGAATTCAGCCTCCTCCATTTTGAAAATGATGACAGTTGAAGTGTCACTCGTGACGTGACGGGTTTGACCCGGCGGAAATTCTAGGCATATGCTCATTATTTGGCAAAACGAGTTTGACCCGGCGTTAATCCTGAGCCAACGGTAATGCTAAGCATTCGCTAATTATTTTGCGAAACGAGTTTGACCCGGCAGTAATTCTAGGCAGGCGCATACTATATACCCGGCGGCAATTCAAGGAAATCTAGTATATACAGTGGGGCAAAAAAGTATTTAGTCAGCCAGCGATTGTGCAAGTTCTCCCACTTAAAATGATGACAGAGGTCTGTAATTTTCATCATAGGTACACTTCAACTGTGAGAGACAGAATGTGAAAAAAAATCTAGGAATTCACATTGTAGGAATTTTAAAGAATTTATTTGTAAATTATGGTGGAATATAAGTATTTGGTCACCTCAAACAAGGAAGATGTCTGGCTCTCACAGACCTGTAACTTCTCCTTTAAGAAGCTCTTCTGTCCTCCACTCGTTACCTGAATTAATAGAACTTGTTTGAACTCGTTATCCGTATAAAAGACACCTGTCCACAGCCTCAAACAGTCAGACTCCAAACTCCACTATGGCCAAGACCAAAGAGCTGTCGAAGGACACCAAGAAAATAATTGTAGACCTGCACCAGACTGGGAAGAGTGAATCTACAATAGGCAAGCAGCTTGGTGTGGAAAAAAATCATCTATGGGAGCAATTATCAGACAATGGAAGACATACAAGACCACTGATAATCTCCCTCGATCTGGGGCTCCACGCAAGATCTCATCCCGTGGGGTCAAAATGATCATGAGAACGGTGAGAAAAAATCCCAGAACAACAGGGGGGGACCTGGTGAATGACCTGCAGAGAGCTGGGACCAAAGTAACAAAGGTTACCATCAGTAACACACTATGTTGACAGGGAATCACATCCTGCAGTGCCAGACGTGTCCCCCTGCTTAAGCCAGTGCATGTCCAGGCCCGTCTGAAGTTTGCCAGAGAGCACATGGATGATACAGGAGAGGATTGGGAGAATGTCATGTGGTCAGATGAAACCAAAACAGAACTTTTTGGTACAAACTCAACTCGTCGTGTTTGGAGGAAGAAGAATACTGAGTTGCATCCTAAGAACACCATACCTACTGTGAAGCATGGGGGTGGAAACATCATGCTTTGGGGCTGTTTTTCTGCTAAGGGGACAGGACGATTGATCCGTGTTAAGGAAAGAATGAATGGGGCCATGTATCGCGAGATTTTGAGCCAAAACCTCCTTCCATCACTGACAGCTTTGAATGGTTGACCAAATACTTATTTTCCACCATAATTGACGAATAAATTCTTTAAAATTCCTACAATGTGAATTCCTGGATATTTTTTTTCCACATTCTGTCTGTCACAGTTGAAGTGTACCTATGATGAAAATTCCAGACCTCGCTAATATATGATTTTATTCCCCCTAGAAATTAGATGGTGCAGCTCTATAGTCCGGGAAAAAAGGGTTATAGATTTGTATTTCCAGGTGTTACAGATGAGCACGGTTTTGGACAGCAAATACATCAAATAGAAATACTTTCCTCTCTGACAGAATCGTAACGCCTCTCATCAAGTTGTGCCCTGGTACCTAATGAAGTGACCGTGGCGTGTCCTTACCGCTGAGAATGCTGGGAGCGAAGGCGCAGCAGGTGACTCCCAGGTCGTGGGCGTTCTTCTCGGCATGGCACAGGTGCATGTGCAGGTCCCACAGGCGCAGGTCTCCATAGGTGGAGCCGCTGACAAACATCTGGCTGCAGGGGCTGAACGAGCACGCCACGATTGTGGTGTCGCTCACGCAGCCGCTCCTTAAAAACACACCACCAGCAGTCGTTGAAAAAGCCGGATTCAGCATAAAACCCCCCACAAAAGTCTCCCTGAAGGCACAACTCCTCCAAGCAGGATTATTCAGGAGTTCAGAACATTCACAGAGAAATTCCCTGGTCCTAATAAATGCATTTAGAGCAGGGGTGTCCAAACTTCTGCCACTGAGGGCCACACTGACAAAAGAAAGCATTCAGGGGCCGACACATTTCTTTTCACTTTCGGGCTCCTCTCACCTTTGGTCCCAGGGACCTGAAAGGGTCTCAGTTATAAAATTGTTAAAAAATAAGTTTGTTTTTTTTCAACACTTAAATCTCGAGTGATATGAAGTTTTATTTTTCATTTTGATTTTTTGCCATTTTTTTGTGGCAAAAAAACAAAATATGCAATATTTACCTACATAAATATTTCAAAGTGTAATATTTGATGTGAAGTAATTGGAGCCTTAAATAGGTAATAATTAATAATAATTCATAACAACATTGTTTTAGATTCATTAGTATTTTTGAACAATGCCAGTTTTAAAGACAAAAACAGCCTGCAAGGCAGCTTCCTGTTATTAGAGTCAACATTGCAACTTGGTCTTCTTACAGCTTTTTTTGTCACATTTCTCCTCTATTTTAGGATTTTTGTTTTAATAGTAATTTTACAAAGTTTTGTGGGCTGTCAAAAAATTAACTGCGGTGCACACTTTGGATACATTTGATTTAGACAATGAAATAAGCTGCTTAATTACATCTCTACATCATCTTCAGATATATCTGACAATTACAAGCATTTATTAATTTTATGTTTTTTTTTTACATCGAAAACATTAGGACCGTAAATCTTTGAGCCCCACACAATTTGATTCAATTCTTGGGGGTAACAATTCGATTCAGAATAGATCCTCATTTCAAAATGATTCTCAGTTAAAAATCAATCCTTTTTAAATAAAATTGGGTGCCAGTTCTATAATGAACTACATTCCTCCATAAAATAAACAGCTGTGATACATTTATGTATTACTTAAAATAAAACTGTTTTTGTTGAGTAAAATTCTAGCCAAACGTTTAATAAAGTCAAACACAAACAAGGCAACAAGAGAAGTATCCAACACTTCTCTTTTCTAAAGTAAATGTGTACAGCAGATATAGATCATCTACATCTACTCTATGATTTGTCTGAGTGGCTGGACAGGACAGATTGAAAAATTAATAAAATAATAATCATATTAAATCTTTTTTTTGTTTTTTTTATAATAATATATATATATATATATATGTATATATATTTTTTTGTTGTTGTTTTGATAAAATATATATATATATACACATACATATTTATTTATATATATATATATAATCAATTAAGAATCGTTACAAGTAAGAATCTCAATTTTTTGGGGAAATGGATTTGTTTACACCCCTTGAAAACATTATTCTTTTTTTAATTGCAATTACAAAATATGGACAAACACACAAGATATGCAAAATTTTTCCCAAAATAAAAAATAAAAGTAAATACTTTGACCTTGAGTAGGTCAGTATTTCATAGCAACACTGATTTTGATTCATTATTATTTGTTAATCAATAACAGTTAAAAAAAAAATCACACTAAAATTCTAACGATCCAAAAATGTTAAAAATAATCTCTAGATCAACTTTAGATACGTTCATCAGTTATAAATGTTTATTATTTTTATCATTTGTATGTCGTTTTGTTTGTTTTATGCCATTTTTGTCATTGAAAACAGTTTTTTTATTACAGCAATCACACAAAATATGCAATCTTTCCCCAATTTTCTCCCCAAAAATATTTCAAAGTGGAATATTTGATGTGAAGTAATTGGAACACTGATTTTAAATCATTATTATTTGTAATCAATGACAGTTTAAAAAATCCCACTAAAATTCTTATGGCTCCAAAAATGTTAAAAATAAGTCACACATCCACTTTAGTTTATATTTATCAATTATACATTTTTATTATTTTATGTTTTTTGTTTGTTTTATGCCCTTTTTGTCATGGAAAATATTTTTATTATGGCAAACACAAAAACTATGCAATTATTCCCCCCCAAAATATTTCAAAGTGGGATATTTGATGTGAAGTCATTGGAGCATTACATTGGTCAATCATTTGGAACAACACTGATTTTGATGCATTATTATTTTTTGAGCAGCTGTTGTTGATGTTTTTTTGCAAGAGTATTGTTAGAAGGTGCTGTCTAAAAAGCAGCACTTTGGACACACCTGATGTAAGACAATGAAATAAGCGAGGTGATTACCCACGAAGCTGCTTGGAGGGGAAATCCCACAGAGCCAAAGAACCATCCGAGGCGCCAGAAACCAAGTGGGCGGAGTCAGGAGAGAAGGCGCAGATCCTGACGGGACTGCGACCGGGATGCTCCAGGACGGCTTCTATCTGGCCCGTGGACATGGACCAGACCAGCGTGGTGGCGTCGGTGGAGCAGGAGGCCAGGAACTGACCGCAGGGACTGAAGCAGCAACAGTGGACGCCGTAGCCGTGACCTTCCAGCGGCGAGAAGGCCAGCTCAGAGAAGTCCTTGGTGTTGTACACGCGCACCGTCTTGTCTCCCGAACACGTGGCCAGCAGTTGTGCTGAGAAGCTGCACCAGTTGACGTCATCTCGGTGGTCTTGTAAGGTGCAAACCAGGGACACCATTTGGAGAGCTGGGGAAACATCAACAACCACATCAACGACCACATCAACAACTACATCAACGACCACATAAATAACTACATCAACGACCACATCAACGACCACATAAATAACTACATCAACGACCACATCAACGACCACATAAATAACTACATCAACGACAACATCAACGACCACATAAATAACTACATCAACGACCACATCAACGACCACATAAATAACTACATCAACGACAACATCAACGACCACATAAATAACTACATCAACGACCACATCAACGACCACATAAATAACTACATCAACGACAACATAAATAACTACATCAACGACCACATCAACGACCACATAAATAACTACATCAACGACCACATCAACGACCACATAAATAACTACATCAACGACCACATCAATGACCACATCAACGACCACATAAATAACTACATCAACGACCACATCAATGACCACATCAACGACTACATCAACAACTACATGAACGACCACATCAATAACTACATGAACGACTACATCAACAACTACATCTACGATTACATCAACGACTACTACAATGACTACATCAATGACTACATCAATGACTACATCAACGACTACTACAACGACTACTACAACGACTACAGGTGTGTTCAGCAGTGAACAAGGACATGTCACAGTGCTCAATTGTGCGTCAACACGTTTTGTTTACATATGTACGTGACTGTTTACATATATACATGATGGTTTACATATATACATGATGGTTTACATATATACATGATGGTTCACATATGTACATGATTGTTCAACTTATGCGTTAAAATTTTTTTTTTTACATATATGCATGATTGTTTACATACATACATGATGGTTCAACTTGTGTATTAACACTTTTTGTTTACATATCTACATGATTGTTTACATATATACATGATTGTTTACATATCTACATGATTGTTTACATATCTACATGATTGTTCACATATGTACATGATTGTTCAACTTATGCGTTAAAAAATTTTTTTTTACATATATGCATGATTGTTTACATACATACATGATGGTTCAACTTGTGTATTAACACTTTTTGTTTACATATCTACATGATTGTTTACATATATGCATGATTGTTTACATATGTACATGATTGTTTACATATATACATGATTGTTTACATATGTACATGATTGTTCAACTTATGCGTTAAAATGTTTTTTTTACATATATACATGATTGTTTACATACATACATGATGGTTCAACTTGTGTATTAACACTTTTTTTCATATATACATGTATGTTTACATATATACCTGTTTGTTTACATATATACCTGTTTGTTTACATATATAAATGATTGTTCAACTTGTGTGTTAACACGTTTTGTTTGAATATATACATGATTGTTTACATACATACATGATTGTTTAAATATATAAATGATTGTGTAACTTGTGTTAAAACGTTTTTTTTACATATATAAATGATTGTTTACATAAATGCATGATTGTTTACATGTATACATGATGGTTCAACTTTTGTGTTAACACGTTTTGTTTACATATATACATGATTGTTTACATATATACATGATTGTTTACATATATACATGATTGTTTACATACATACATGATTGTTTACATATATTCATGATTGTTTACATACATATATGATTGTTTACATATATACATGATTGTTTACATACATATGATTGTTTACATATATACATGATTGTTTACGTATATATATGATTGTTTACATATATACATGATTGTTTACATACATAGAGTATATGATGGTTCAACTTATGCGTTAAAACATTTTTTTATATATATTAATGATTGTTTACATATATATATGATTGTTTACATATACACATGATTGTTTACATACATAGATGATGGTTCAACTTGTGTATTAACACATTTTTTTTTACATATATACATGATTGTTTACATATATACATGTTTGTTCAACTTGTGTGTTAACACGTTTACATATATTCATTATTGTTTACATATATGATTGTTTACATATATACATGATTGTTTACATATATACATGATTGTTTACATACATACATGATGGTTCAACTTATGCATTAAAACGTTTTTTTCCCATATATACATGATTGTTTACATATATACATGATTGTTTACATATATACATGATTGTTTACATATATACATGATTTTTTACATACATACATAATGGTTCAACTTGTGTGTTAACACATTTTTTTTTAAATATATACATGACAGTTTACTTGTGTGTTAACACATTTACAAATATTCATGATTGTTTACATATATACATGATTGTTTACATGTATACATGATTGCTTGCATGTATACATGATTATGTACATATACACATCATTGTTTACATATATACATAATTGTTTACATATGTACATGATTGTTTACATATATACATGATTGTTGACAATATGCATGATTGTTTACATATATACATGATTGTTTACATATAGTCATGATTGTTTACATACATATATGATTGTTTATGTATATACATGATTGTTTACATACATGTGATTGTTTACATATATACATGATTGTTTACATACATACATGATGGTTCAACTTATGCATTAAAACGTTTTTTTCCCATATATACATGATTGTTTACATATATACATGATTGTTTACATATATACATGATTTTTTACATACATACATAATGGTTCAACTTGTGTGTTAACACATTTTTTTTTAAATATATACATGACAGTTTACTTGTGTGTTAACACATTTACAAATATTCATGATTGTTTACATATATACATGATTGTTTACATGTATACATGATTGCTTGCATGTATACATGATTATGTACATATACACATCATTGTTTACATATATACATAATTGTTTACATATGTACATGATTGTTTACATATATACATGATTGTTGACAATATGCATGATTGTTTACATATATACATGATTGTTTACATATAGTCATGATTGTTTACATACATATATGATTGTTTATGTATATACATGATTGTTTACATACATGTGATTGTTTACATATATACATGATTGTTTAAATACATACATTATATGATGGTTCCACTTATGCGTTAAAACATTTTTTTATATATATTGATTGTTTACATATATACATGATTGTTTACATATACACATGATTGTTTACATAGATAGATGGTTCAACTTGTGTATTAACACATTTTTTTTACATATATACATGTTTGTTCAACTTGCGTGTTAACACGTTTACATATATTCATTATTGTTTACATATATAAATGATTGTTTACATACATCCATGATGGTTCAATTTATGCATTAAAACGTTTTTTTCCCATATATACATGATTGTTTACATATATACATGATTGTTTACATATATACATAATGGTTCAACTTGTGTGTTAACACTTTTTTTTTTTACATATATACATGACTGTTTACTTGTGTGTTAACACATTTACAAATATTCATGATTGTTTACATATATACATGATTGTTTACATGTATACACGATTTCCTGCATATATACATGAGTATGTACATATACACATCATTGTTTACATACATACATAATGGTTCAACTTGTGTGTTAACACTTTTTTTTTTACATATATACATGACTGTTTACTTGTGTGTTAACACATTTACAAATATTCATGATTGTTTACATATATACATGATTGTTTACATGTATACACGATTTCCTGCATATATACATGAGTATGTACATATACACATCATTGTTTACATATATACATAATTGTTTACATATGTACATGATTGCTTACATATATACATGATTGTTGACAATATGCATGATTGTTTACATGTGCACATCATTGTTTACAAATATACATGATTGTTTACATTTACACATGGTTGTTTATATATACACATGGTTGCTTATGTATATACATGATTGTTTACATATATACATGACTGTTTACAAATGTACATAATTGTTTACAAATGTACATGATTGTTTACAAATATACATGATTGTTTACAAATATACATGATTATTTGCAAATATACATGATTGTTTACATACACACATGATGGTTGCAAGCTTACAGTAAATAAAGGATGCATTATTGTGACACGTCAATCATGCTCTTAGTTTGACCTGCAACATCTTGACATGTTTCACATCATCCATGACAAGTCAAACTCATTTTTTTGTACATTTTTTCAGAAATAAAAGGTGTTTCAAAGTAAAAATTACTTTAAGGCTCTTTGTATTGCGTGGGTCTAAATACCAGTTACCAAGACGCTACTATTTATTATTATTAACGTGTGAATTGGAAAGGAGACGCAGTATAGTCAATAAGTAAATATTAGGGATGCACCGAAATGAAAATTTGTGGCCGAAGCCGAATAAAACTTAAACGCTTGGCCGAAGGCCGAATATCGAATAATGAATGCAGTTTTTCACAATTTTTTTTATATTGCATAAATAGCCTAGAATAAATATTTAGACATGTTTTTCAAATAAAGTAATTTTTTATTGAACATTGACATTTTTTTAATATTCCAGTAGCCTTTGCTTTTCAAAAAAAGCACCAAGTTTTTCATTTATATTAGGCCTTCAAACAAAACATGCATTCCCCAAAAAAATAAAGTGCATTAAAGTGGATAAACCAACAACAAATGAATAATTGTCCTTTTAGCAAAAGTCTGCTTAGCCACAGTAGATATGCTAATATCTACTGTGTAATATGTGCTAATACTATGCTAATATATTTTCTTTTTCTCCTATGTCCCACTCTCCCTTGTGGAGGGGGTCCGGTCCGATCCGGTGGCCATGTACTGCTCGCCTGTGTATCGGCTGGGGACATCTCTGCGCTGCTGATCCGCCTCCGCTTGGGATGGTTTCCGGCTGGCTCCGCTGTGAACGGGACTCTCGCTGCTGTGTTGGATCCACTTTGGACTGGACTCTTACGACTGTGTTGGATCCATTATGGATTGAACTTTCACAGTATCATGTTAGACCCGCTCGACATCCATTGCTTTCCTCCTCTCCAAGGTTCTCATAGTCATCATTGTCACCGACGTCCCACTGGGTGAGTTTTCCTTGCCCTTATGTGGGCCTACCGAGGATGTTGTAGTGGTTTGTGCAGCCCTTTGAGACACTAGTGATTTAGGACTATATAAGTAAACATTGATTAATAATGTAAACAGAAGGCTCAAGTAAATCTCAATTAAGTGTGTGCTTATAACCTCATACACTTAAACAGGTAGCCTACACAACAGGCTAATAATGTAAACAGAGGACCCACTAAATCTCAATAAGTGTGTGCTTGTAACCTCATACACTTATACAGGTAGCCTACACAACAGGCTAATAATGTAAACAGAGGCCCCACTAAATCTCATTAAGTGTGTGCTTGTAACCTCATACACTTATACAGGTACACAACATATCCTAACGTCACCGTGTCACTGCACGTTGGTTGATTACGTCACACGCCACTATTCGGCCTTGTTCTTAACTCATTCCACCGAAGGCCGAATGTGGCTTTTTTGGCCATATTCGGCCGAATATATTCGTTTACCGATTAATCGGTGCATCCCTAGTAAATACAAATAATAAATAGGCTTTAAGGTATATAAGTAAATACAAATAATAAATAAGCTTTATGGTAAATATGTAAATACAAATTGTAGTGGCAATCTTCACCTTTAAATGTTCTAATTTATTGACACTACTCAACAGGTTTGAGGGGGTGATCCTACGCAACATTGCATTGAAGTGAGGTCCAGTCAGAAATCCACTTAATGCATATTTATTAATTAACTTGCAGGGTGAAGGAAACATACCATGGATTATTGTAGTGACATGTTGCCATATGTTCTCCTGTCTTTCCTGCTAGTTGTTGTCTGCTGTTGTGCTAAGATCGGTTTGTGCTCCCACACCTGAGTCCTTCCTAATCAGCTCACCTGTGCTTCTATTTATGCCTTCAACCCTGCACTGCTCAACCAAAAAGCCCGCCACCTAGTGACAAAAGAAAGTAATGCCAACACAAAAATAAGGATGCCTAAAATGGCTCCTACACAAATAATAAATAAGCTGTACGGTAAATAAGTAAATACAAATAATAAATAAGCTTTATGGTAAATACAAATTATAAATTAATTTTATGGTGAATGAGTCAATACAAATAATGAATAAGCTTTATGTTAAATAAGTAAATACAAATAGTAAAATCTCATTTCCGCATTTTAGCCCCGCACTTGCTACACAGAAGCTAGCGTTAGAGAGGAGCTCATGTACGCTTCTTCAACACACAGTTAATAACCAGCCAGCTTTCAGGATAACATAAGTGACATTTTCAGCCTCCAAACACATTTAAAACTCCACATAATGGCCATTTATGACAGAGAAAGATACCTTTTCCTTCGCGGTTCACGTCGGCAGTAGTCTTGTTTACTTCCGGATCTGCCAGAAAACGATGACGTCACGTAGATCCGCCGATAAATTACGTCAATTACGTAAGGCTAGTAGTAATTACTTGCTACTATCCAGACCAGCTTTTATGATACCATGTCGAAATTAATAAATGTATTAACACATTTAAAAGTCCACATTAGGGCCACTTATGACGGAGAAAGATACTTTTTCCTTCGCGGTTTACGTTGGCAGTCGTCTTGTTTACTTCCGGTTTTAACTGTGATAATAATAAACATTACATAGTCATGAATACGCAAATAAATGTTTTTTTTTCATGTATGTGTTTCATTATTACAATATTAAGACGATTAATATTATTTGTCATACAAATGCCATTTTTTTAAAGAAAAAAATGTAATGTGTATGTTTCACTATCACAATGTAAGATGGTTAACTAAAATTGTTATAGATATATTTAAAACTTTTTTTTCTGTATATTTTTTTTATTAGACTTAGACAAACTTTAATGATCCACAAGGGAAATTGTTGCGTGTTTATTTTATTTTTTATCATTTATTCATTTTTTTTATTGCATTTTCTTTTTTCTTTTCTTTACAAATTTAACAAGAATAATATTGTTAGTCGTACATAAGTCAAGCAGACTTAAATGCAATATATTTTTCATTATTACAATATTAAGATGGTTAACATTATAGTCATACATACGTAAATACATTTTTTATATGTATATTTGTTTCCTTCCAATAATAGGATGATTAACATTATTATAGTCATACATACTTAAATGTTTTTAATGTATTTTTGTTTCATTACTACAATATTAAGATGATTAACATCATTATGGTCATACATACATAATTGTTTTTAATGTTTATGTTTCACTATTACAATTTTAAGATGGTTAACATTATTAGTCATACAAAAAATGTGTATGTATATTTTTTATTGCAAAATTAACATGAATACTATTAGTCGTACATAAGAGTTTTCTTACAAAAAAAATTTAATGTTTCATTATTACAATATTAAGATGGTTAACATAGTCATGTATATATTTTTTTCCTTACAATATTATGATTATATTCATACATAATTTGTTGCATTATTACAATATTAAGATGATTAACATTATAGTCATACGTACATAAATATGTTTTATGTATATTTGTATTATTACAAAATTAACATGAATTTATTTGTCATACATGTGTCATTTTTTGAAGGAAAAAATGTAATTTATATTTGATTTATTATTACAATATTACGATGATTTAACATTATATTCATACATACATAAATGTTTTTTTATGTACATTTCTTTCATTTTTACATTAAGATGAGTAACATGTCATACACGTCAATGTTTAAAGAAAAAATGAATGTGTATTTGTTTCATTATTGCAATATTAAAATGACTAACATAGTCATATATACGTAAATAATTTTTTTCATGTATATTTCTTTCATCATTACAATATTACATAAATAACATTTATTTGTTATACATAACATAAGTCAAGCACATTTTTTCTTGGAAAAAATGCAATGTTTCATTATTACAATATTAAGATGGTTAAAATTAACATTATTAGTCATACATGTTTAAATAATGTTTTAAAAGGTATATCCGTTTCATTATTACAATATTAACATTATTAGTTATACATAAGTCAATTAGATCAGTGGTCCCCAACCACGGGCCGCAGAAGAATTTTTTATAGAAAAAAAAAAAAAAAAAAGTTATTTTTTTAAAATTAAATCAACATTAAAAAACACAATATACACTTACAAATAGTGCACTAACCACAAAAAACTCCCTTTTTCATGACAAAAACGTCCCTTTTTCATGACAAAGAAAAAAAGAAAACAAGAAAAAAAAAGGACCCCTCCCCCGGGCCGCGGGACAAATTATTAAGCGTTGACCGGTCCGCGGGTACAAAAAGGTTGGGGACCACTGAATTATATGATTTTTTAATTTGAAGAAAAAATGTATGAGACTTTTTTTTTTATATTATGTTCACGCAAAAAAAAAATGCAATGAATGTCAACACAGCAGCTAATCCATCCATCCATTTTCAACCGCTTATTCCCTTTCGGGGTCGCGGGGGGCGCTGGCGCCTATCTCAGCTACAATCGGGCGGAAGGCAGGGTACACCCTGGACAAGTCGCCACCTCATCGCAGGGCCAACACAGATAGACAGACAACATTCACACACTAGGGATAGGTTGATTGGCAACAGCAGCTAATATTAAATAAAAATAATGTGCAATCGAAGGCAGAACTTGTATTTTTTTTCCCTGTGGAGAAGAACAAATGCATTTAGTAAGAAAAGATCATTTTATTGACACATAAAATGGCCCGGAGTTTGACACGTTTTTATCAGCGACGGAGCAGGAAGGGGCTAGGAAAATGTCCTATGAGTCCTGGAATGTGGACAACTCTTGAGATGAAAAGAAAAAGGTGGAGGCCTTTTTTTTACGTTGAAAAACATCCTTTTAATAGGTCCGTGCCACACACTAGTGAAAAATAAAGCTCCTACAAAAGAATGATACTTTTTTTTTTTTTTCCCCCACAATATCTTAAATAAAGTAACTTCAAGTACTTTCGACTTGGGTACAAAACAAATCTAGCTGCCTCCGTCAGGCCACAACACAGCAAGGTTCAACACAGTGGTTACAAATGGCCTGTAGGTCCTCTGGCAGGTGAGGAAATGCATCACTTGTTTTTTTAGGGTTTTTTTTCTCTTCTCTCTCTCCTCCACGCCGAGGAATGATGTCTGCGTCGCCGTCGCCGCCGCCCCCCCTGCCCCCCCCGCCTCAGATGACGTCACACACCGCCACGCAAAACGCTGGAAGGCTAGGCACGAGCAGAGTGTTTGCAGGGCATGTACAAACAGAATGCTACAATCATTCTAAGGCATAAACAATATGGGAATATTCTTCATACAAACAAGTCTATTTACAGCCGACATAGTACTGTACGCGCCTACGGTGTAAACAGCTGTCCTCTACTTGGCTGGCTGGGACATTTTGGGGGGGGGGAAAAAATCCGAACGCAGACACATTCCTTTCTCGATTCTTCCTTTTCATAGAAAATGAAGTGGACCTCGGTTCATAAATAATTATTACAAAATTAAATACATTCACTATAATACCATTAAATAACAAAAAAGTATGTACAGGAGTGGAAAGTATTGGTTCAGTGCAGACTTCTGAGTGGTATTGCACGCCCTTCTCCGCCCGTCTGGGGGGGGCGGCGGGGGGGGCAGCGGGAGGGGAAGGCCGCCAGGATTAATTGGTTTGTTTGAGGAGTTCAGTCCAGCGCTTCTCGAAGAACTTCCTCATGTTGTGACCCGCCCGCCCGATGTCAGAGTTGTCCTCGTTGAACTTCTCGCAGTTGTCGAACACCAGGTTCACGTCGATGATGAACGTCTCCAAGTTCTGGTACCTGCGGGCCGGCACAAGGACACCTTAGGCTTTGGACTTTCTTCTGACCCACGGGTGGCCCCGGTTTTTAGACTTTGTTGGAACCGACAGGTGTCCCCGGTTTTTAGACTTTGATCTGACCAATAGGTGTTCCCTGTTTTTAGACTTTGGACATTGTTGTATTAATATGTGTACCTGTTTTTTTAACTTTGGACTTTCTTGTCACAAATAAGTGTCCCCAGTTTTTAGATTTTGTTGTAACCAATAAAAATTCCACTTTCAAAGCTTCAACAATTAGTTTCCTCAGTTCCCAAACGTTTATTGAGTGTTGTTAAAAGAAAAGGTGATGTAACACAGTGGTGAACATGCCCTTTCCCAACTACTTTGGCACGTGTTGCTGGCATCAAATTCTAAGTTAATGATTATTTGCAAAAAAAAAAAAGTTTAAGAGTTTGAACATCAAATATGTTGTCTTTGTAGCATATTCAACTGAATATGGGTTGAAAAGGATTTGCAAATCATTGTATTCTGTTTATATTTACATCTAACACAATTTCCCAACTCATATGGAAACAGGGTTTGTAGGTGTAGAACATCAGAGAAGATAGGGGAGACTATGTGACTAGTTGTAGAACATCAGAGAAGAGACTATGTGACTAGGTGTAGAATATGAGAGAAGAGACTATGTGACTAGGTGTAGCACATCAGAGAAGAGACTATGTGACTAGATGTAGAACATCAGAGAAGAGACTATGTGACTAGGTGTAGAATATGAGAGAAGAGACTATGTGACTAGGTGTAGCACATCAGAGAAGAGACTATGTGACTAGATGTAGAACATCAGAGAAGAGACTATGTGACTAGTTGTAGAACATCAGAGAAGAGACTGTGACTAGATGTAGACCATCAGAGTAGAGACTATGTGACTAGTTGTAGAACATCAGAGAAGATAAGAGGAGACTATGTGACTAGGTGTAGAACATCAGAGAGACTATGTGACTAGGTGTAGAACATCAGAGGGACTATGTGACTAGGTGTAGAACATCAGGGAAGAGACTATGTGACTAGGTGTAGAACATCAGGGAAGAGACTATGTGACTAGGTGTAGAACATCAGAGGGGAGACTATGTGACTAGGTGTAGAACATCAGAGGGGAGACTATGTGACTAGGTATAGAACATCAAAGAAGAGACTATGTGACTAGGTATAGAACATCAAAGAAGAGACTATGTGACTAGGTGTAGAACATCAGAGAGAGACTTTCTGACTAGGTGTAAAACATCAGAGAGACTATGTGACTAGGTGTAGAACATCAGAGGAGACTATGTGACTAGGTGTAGAACATCAGAGAGACTATGTGACTAGGTGTAGAACATCAGAGGGACTATGTGACTAGGTGTAGAACATCAGAGAAGAGGCTATGTGACTAGGTGTAGATCATCAGAGGAGAAGACACTATATGACTAGGTGTAGAACATCAGAGAGAGACTATGTGACTAGGTATATAACATCAGAGGGACTATGTGACTAGGTGTAGAACATCAGAGGGGAGACTATGTGACTAGGTGTAGAACATCAGAGAAGAGACTATGTGACTAGGTGTAGAACATCAGAGAGAGACTATGTGACTAGGTGTAGAACATCAGAGAAGAGACTGTGACTTGGTGTAAAACATCAGAGAGACTATGTGACTAGGTGTAAAACATCAGAGAGACTATGTGACTAGGTGTAGAACATCAGAGAAGAGACTATGTGACTAGGTGTAGAACATCAGAGGAGAGACTATGTGACTAGGTGTAGAACATCAGAGAAGACTATGTGACTAGGTGTAGAACATCAGAGAAGAGACTATGTGACTAGGTGTAGAACATCAGAGGGACTATGTGACTAGGTGTAGAACATCAGAGAGACTATGTGACTAGGTGTAGAACATCAGAGAGACTATGTGACTAGGTGTAGACATCAGAGAGACTATATGACTAGGTGTAGCACATCAGAGAGACTATGTGACTAGGTGTAGAACATCAGAGAAGAGACTATGTGACTGTAGAACATCAGAGGGAGACTATGTGACTAGGTGTAGACATCAGAGAGACTATGTGACTAGGTGTAGAACATCAGAGAGACTATGTGACTAGGTGTAGACATCAGAGAGACTATGTGACTAGGTGTAGAACATCAGAGAGACTATGTGACTAGGTGTAGAACATCAGAGAAGAGACTATGTGACTAGGTGTAGAACATCAGAGAAGAGACTATGTGACTGTAGAACATCAGAGGGAGACTATGTGACTAGGTGTAGACATCAGAGAGACTATGTGACTAGGTGTAGACATCAGAGAGACTATGTGACTAGGTGTAGAACATCAGAGAGACTATGTGACTAGGTGTAGACATCAGAGAGACTATGTGACTAGGTGTAGAACATCAGAGAGACTATGTGACTAGGTGTAGAACATCAGAGAAGAGACTATGTGACTAGGTGTAGAACATCAGAGAAGAGACTATGTGAAGAACATCAGAGAAGAGCCTATGTGACTAGGTGTAGACATCAGAGAGACTATGTGACTAGGTGTAGAACATCAGAGAGGAGACTATGTGACTAGGTGTAGACATCAGAGAGACTATGTGACTAGGTGTAGAACATCAGAGAGGAGACTATGTGACTAGGTGTAGACATCAGAGAGACTATGTGACTAGGTGTAGACATCAGAGAGACTATGTGACTAGGTGTAGAACATCAGAGAGACTATGTGACTAGGTGTAGACATCAGAGAGACTATGTGACTAGGTGTAGAACATCAGAGGGACTATGTGACTAGGTGTAGAACATCAGAGGGACTATGTGACTAGATGTAGGACATCAGAGAGACTATGTGACTAGGTGTAGAACATCAGAGGGGAGACTATGTGACTAGGTGTAGACATCAGAGAGACTATGTGACTAGGTGTAGAACATCAGAGAGACTATGTGACTAGGTGTAGACATCAGAGAGACTATGTGACTAGGTGTAGAACATCAGAGAGGAGACTATGTGACTAGGTGTAGACATCAGAGAGACTATGTGACTAGGTGTAGAACATCAGAGAGGAGACTATGTGACTAGGTGTAGACATCAGAGAGACTATGTGACTAGGTGTAGACATCAGAGAGACTATGTGACTAGGTGTAGAACATCAGAGAGACTATGTGACTAGGTGTAGACATCAGAGAGACTATGTGACTAGGTGTAGAACATCAGAGGGACTATGTGACTAGGTGTAGAACATCAGAGGGACTATGTGACTAGATGTAGGACATCAGAGAGACTATGTGACTAGGTGTAGAACATCAGAGGGACTATGTGACTAGGTGTAGAACATCAGAGGGACTATGTGACTAGGTGTAGAACATCGGAGGAGACTCACTGGCTGCTAACGAGCTTCTCACGTATGGTGGAGAAGTCCATGGGCTTCTTGATCACCTTCCTGTATCCGGGGACAGACTTGAGGTTGACGGGCGTGAGAAAAGGCCAGGCGTCCTGATGTCGCTCCAACTCAGCCAAGAGAACCCTGGGAACAACAAACAGCGGACATATTTCATGTATTGTTTGATTTTATAGCACTTTTTGTCAAATATTAATTATGACTAATGGCAATAATCAGTCTTGGCAAAGTTACTTTTTAAAAGTAATTATAGTTACTTGTTACTTTGCCCACAAATCTATTACAATTCTAAGGGAATTACTCTTCAAGAAGTCATTATTAAAATATCTGAGATATTTCATGAGAGCGGAGCGCATTTGTATGTGCCTTTAAAAGGCGGAGCCTGTTGCTAAGTGACATGCTATTAGCAACAGCTGCGTTGTTAGCTCAGACTGACAGTTACAGCAGCTCTGTTGCATCTTTTCACCGGATTGTGTTAGCGCTCGTTAATAAAGAGATGCCATGGCTGCAGTCTCCTCGTCCACAAACAGGAAATTGTAGGGCTGCACGCTTGTCACTCCAATCATTGATTTGTTGTGTGGTATTACCTCGTAGTAGTAGTGTGTGTATGTGTGTTGGTAAATATCATCACACTTCAACATCTCTAAAATTTGAATGCTGTCTCTTTGCCAGGTCAGCGTTGCAAATGAAAGTATGTTTCTAATTGTCTTGGTCTGGATGAACACATGTTCAATAAACATATACATGTCAACTAGGAAGTGCATTATGTATACTGCATTACCCAGAAGGCTTAGGGGTGCAGACAGGAACAGGTAGTAGGTAGGTGTGTTTATATAGCGCTTTTTTCTA
Organism: Nerophis ophidion; assembly: GCF_033978795.1. NCBI lineage: Eukaryota > Metazoa > Chordata > Actinopteri > Syngnathiformes > Syngnathidae > Nerophis > Nerophis ophidion. The sequence goes on along the minus strand of NC_084635.1, from coordinate 40,755,627 downwards.
GTGACTCAAAAGCTTTACATACTGAAACCCAATAATAAGTCCACATATCTGCATAACAGTTTTGATCATATTCATAATAACAATAATAATCATTATAATAATAATAGTAACATTTTAATATAATAATAATACCTGCATGATAACAACAATAATAGTAAATATAATAACAACAATTATAATTATTCTAACAATATTAATAATTCTAATAATAACTAATAACAGTATTAATAATAATAATACCTGCCCAATAATAACAACAACAATAATAATAATATAATAACAATACCTGCATGATAATAATATGACAAATACCTGCATAATAATAATAAAATAACAATGATGATAATAATAATAATACAATTATAATACCTGCATAATGACATAACAACAATAATGCCTGCATAATAATACTACAAAAATAATGGAAATAACAATAACACTAATAACAATAATACCAAAAAATACAAATAATAATAATACATATAATAATAAAAATTGGAAGACTTACAATAATAATAATAAACATAATAACTAATAATACTTCTGTAATAAAATAACAATAATACCTGCATATTAATAATACAAAATATAATAATGATAAAAAGTATAAAAATAATAATAACATAATAATACCTGCATAATAATAATAATAATAATAAAATAATAATGAAAATAGCAATATTAATAAAAATAACAATATTAAAAAATACAAATAATAACAATAATAATATAATAATAATAACGATCATAAGAATTAAATAGTAATAATAATTATAATAATGATACTAACAATAATATTAAATAATAATAATAATAAAAAATATAAAAATAATAATAATAAGAATTCCATCCATCCTTTTTTATACCGCTTATTACCTTTGGGGTTGCGGGGGCGCTAGTGCCTATCTCAGCTACAATCAGGCGGAAGGCAGTATACACCCTGGACAAGTCGCCACCTCATCGCAGATAAGAATTATAATAATAATATAATAGTAATAATACCTGCATAATAATAGTAATAATACCTGCATAATAATAGTAATAATACCTGCATAATAATAGTAATAATACCTGCATAATAACAGTAATAATACCTGCATAATAACAGTAATAATACCTGCATAATAACAGTAATAATACCTGCATAATAACAGTAATAATACCTGCATAATAACAGTAATAATACCTGCATAATAACAGTAATAATACCTGCATAATAACAGTAATAATACCTGCATAATAGTAATAATACCTGCATAATAACAGTAATAATACCTGCATAATAACAGTAATAATACCTGCATAATAATAGTAATAATACCTGCATAATAATAGTAATAATACCTGCATAATAATAGTAATAATACCTGCATAATAACAGTAATAATACCTGCATAATAACAGTAATAATACCTGCATAATAACAGTAATAATACCTGCATAATAACAGTAATAATACCTGCATAATAACAGTAATAATACCTGCATAATAACAGTAATAATACCTGCATAATAACAGTAATAATACCTGCATAATAGTAATAATACCTGCATAATAACAGTAATAATACCTGCATAATAACAGTAATAATACCTGCATAAACCCAAGTCTCTGTTGTTGTCTCGAGCCGTCTTGGCCCTCTTCACACACACAGGACTCTCCTGATTGGACGTTGGCACGGCAGGGGAGGAGCCATCCTCTTTCCTCTTGCGGCTGCTGTCCTTGGAACCTTTCTTGGGCGTGCTGCTGGCGCTGGCCGACTCCTCTTCCGACACGTCTCCGTTACCCTGCTTCATGTTCTTCTTGCCGCCCTCGCCGCCTTTCTTGGCTGCTGACGCCCCCGACGATGCTGCTGCCTTGCTTGGAGGCTTCTTGCCTTTGGGCGTTGGACCGCTCGCCTGCAGGGAACAACATCATCACTCTTTACATTTATGTGTATTTTAACAAGCGCCACTGAGTATCTTTACAATTTAGTGTATTTTAAACAAGCGCCACTGAGTATCTTTACATTTTGGTGTATTTTAAACAAGCGACACTGAATATCTTTACAATTTGCTGTATTTTAACAAGTGCTACTGAGTACCTTTACATTTTTGTGTATTTTAACAAGTGCTACTGAGTATCTTTACAATTTAGTGTATTTTAAACAAGCGCTACTGAGTATCTTTACTTTTTGGTGTATTTTAACAAGTGCTACTGAGTATCTTTATAATTTGGTGTATTTTAACAAGCGCCACTGAGTATCTTTACTTTTTTGTGTATTTTAAACAAGCGCCACTGAGTATCTTTACATTTATGTGTATTTTAACAAGTGCTACTGAGTATCTTTATAATTTGGTGTATTTTAACAAGCGCCACTGAGTATCTTTACAATTGGGTGTATTTTAACAACTGCTACTGAGTATCTTTACATTTATGTGTATTTTAACAAGTGCTACTGAGTATCTTTATAATTTGGTGTATTTTAAATAAGCGCCACTGAGTATCTTTACAATTTGGTGTATTTTAAACAAGCAACACTGAGTATCTTTACATTTTGATGTATTTCAAACAAGTGCTACTGAGTATCTTTACAATTTGGTGTATTTTAACAAGTGCTACTGAGTATCTTTACATTTTGGTATATTTTAAACAAGCAACACTGAGTATCTTTACATTTTGATGTATTTTAAACAAGTGCTACTGAGTATCTTTACATTTTGGTGTATTTTAAACAAACGCCACTGAGTATCTTTACATTTTTGTGTATTTTAACAAGCGCCACTGAGTATCTTTACAATTTGGTGTATTTTAACATGTGCTACTGAATATCTTTACATTTTGGTATATTTTAAACAAGCAACACTGAGTATCATTAAATTTTGATGTATTTTAAACAAGCGCTACTGAGTATCTTTACAGTTTGGTGTATTTTAAACAAGCGCCACTGAGTATGTTTAAATTTTGGTGTATTTTAAACAAGCGCTACTGAGTATCTTTACAGTTTGGTGTATTTTAAACAAGCGCCACTGAGTATGTTTAAATTTTGGTGTATTTTAAACAAGTGCTAGTGAGTATCTTTACATTTTGGTATATTTTAAACAAGCGCCACTGAGTATCTTTACATTTTGGTGTATTTTAACAGGCGCTACTGAGTATCTTTACATTTTGGTGTATTTTAACAAGCACCACTGAGTATCTTTACAATTTGGTGTATTTTAACAAGTGCTACTGAGTATCTTTACATTTTGCTGTATTTTAACAAGTGCTACTGAGTAACTTTGCATTGTTGTGTAATTTAAAAAGCGCCACTGAGTATCTTTACATTTTTGTGTATTTTAACAAGTTCTACTGAGTATCTTTACAATTTGGTGTATTTTAACAAGTGCTACTGAGTATCTTTACAGTTTGGTGTATTTTAAACAAGCGCCACTGAGTATCTTTAAAATTTCATGTATTTTAAACAAGTGCTACTGAGTATCTTTACATTTTGGTATATTTCAAACAAGCAACACTGAGTATCATTAAATTTTGATGTATTTTAAACAAGTGCTACTGAGTATCTTTACATTTTAGTATATTTTAAACAAGCTACATTGAGTATCTTTACAGTTTGGTGTATTTTAAACAAGCGCCACTGAGTATCTTTCCATGTTAACTGGTTAGCGGGACTGCTCGTATGGCACATTTGACAAGCACATATGATCCGATACTGTTTGATATCATTATGGGATGGAGACACCCGCAGAAAGTGCTGCATAAAGACCTTGGATATGCAGGCCGGGCAGTACCAGTCTCCCTCGGGGATGCAGGTGATCTTGGGCTTGTGACAGTAGGTGTGGCAGCCTTTGTCACAGCCGTCACAGAGCAGCAGGAGGTCCTCGTTGTCGCCCTTCTTGCACATCTGACAGTACTGAACAGGAAGTGGACAACAGACGATATCAAGGCGAGCCAGGTGGAAGTTGGGGGGTGTGTGGGAGGTGGAAGTGCTGCTCACCACTTTCATGATGGAGCGCTCCCAAGCGATGGACTTCTGCAGCTGCTGGATGCACATGGCCAGCTGGGCGGCACTGCGCACTTCATTCAGGGCCTTCCTCCACACCTTCATGCCGTGGGCCACCTCCTCTTCGCCGCTGGGACCGGAGAAGGAGGGCAGAGAACACGTGAACCAAATGTGAGGACCGCAAAGAGAGGAGCTGTGCAGACACCAGTCAACGTTGACATGGACGGAGTCACAATCATGCAGAAAGAGGCAACCCCCCTGAGCCAGAAGTGAGTGCTGGACTGATGCACACCACCATGCAGGACACACACAAGACAGTGCAGTGCAGACCACATGTGACCTTCCTTCCCCTACAAACCCAGTCTTTGGAACTCATCTTTTAAGTCAACCATCACAACCAATTAGCGGCTGCAAGCCATCTTTTTTTTTACACATGCACTACTAGTAATGACTCACACTTAAAGGAAACATTATTTTTTTTAAAACAAAGTTAAATTATAACAGATTATATAAAAAGTTTTTATCAAATTTTATATATCTATATATATATATTAAATAAAAATTTAAACATATTTAATTCATTCGTTTAATTTCAATTACAGAACACCAACCCTACTTGATGTTTGTAGGTGAAGCCAAATAAAAGTAGATACATACATTAAACAAATCAATTCCAATATATACACACCTTTTTTAAAATATGTGGATTTACTTTTTATTTTAAAAAAATATACATATATTTTATAACATATTATATAAAAAGTATCTACATTCATATATTTTTAGAATATATATATTTTAATTTAAAAATATATATATATTAATTCTAAAAATATATGAATGTAGATAATTTTATATATATGTATATATATTTTTTT